>NW_024533803.1:0-30147 GCF_016097555.1 Gigantopelta aegis | reverse complement strand
AATTTTATTTGTGAAAAAACATGGGTTTAATAGCGAAAAACAACGCCGTAATGGTTACCAACTAGCCGTAACTAGGGCGTGTCCCTTTAATAATAAAGTTTGATTTTTAAGACTTTTTAAGTTAAGGGTCAGCAAACAAGCATATTAAGTACCTGCCTTGGACGACGGACAATCAACAAAGTAAACAGACCAAATCTGAATTTAAGCCGAAATAATTAAAACGGTGAATGAAAAAGAAGAAATAGGGCCTAATAAATAAATAAATAGTTTTAAAACTTCGTGAATACCAGATATTTCATACGAAGTTGTCGTATAGGACTAATATAATGAAGTGAAAATAAAGAAAGAATCAAACAAACAAAGAAAATAAATTGAATAATAAATAAATAAATAAATAAATAAATATATGTAAATAATAATAATAATAATAAAAATAATAACCTTCGTAAATACCAGATATTTCAAATGAAGTTGTATGTGACTGATATAAGTGATAGTGAAAAGTAAATAAAAGAAAGAAAGAAAGAAATATAATAAAATAAATAAATAAAATAAGATAAATAAAATAATAAATAAGGTCACGGCGCTACACACACACACACACACACGACTAGAGCACATTGATTTATTAATTATCGGCTATTGGATGTGAAACATTTGGTAATTTGACATATAATCTTAGGAAACCCGCTACATTTTTCCATTAATAGAAAAGGATCTTTTATATGCACCATCCTACAGACAGGACATACCACATACCACGGCCTTTGATATACCAGTCGTGGAAGGAGAATTAACCCAATGGGTCCACTGACGAGGATTGATCTTAGACCTACCGCATATCACGCGAGCGCTTTATCACTGGGCTATGTACCGCGCAGATAGATGGATGGATGGATGGATGGAAGGATGGATGGATGGATGGATGCATGGCTGGATACATTTATACATATACACATACACAGCACACAATACACAAACACACACAAACATATTTATAAAAATACACAACACACACACACACACACCAGAGACAAACACGCGCATGCACGCACGCACATACGCACACACACAAAGACACATACACACTCGCATACAACACGCGCGCGCACACACACACGCACACACATTCCCTCTCTCTCTCTCTCTCTCTCTCTCTCTCCTCTCTCTCTCAAACACTCAGAGACAGGAGAGAGGAGATAGAGATGGAGAGAAGTCCGAGAAGACAAGAGTCAGAGAGGGAGAGAGAGAGATGAGAGAGAGACAGAGGGGAGGGAGAGGACGAGAGAAAAACGGAGAGAGGAGGAGGGGAGAGAGGAGAGAGAGAGAGAGAGAGAGAGAGATGGAGACGGAGAGAGAGAGAGAGAGAGAGAAGAGAGAGAGAGAGAGAGAGAGAGAGAGAGAGAGAGAGAGAGAGAGAGAGAGAGAGAGAGAGAGAGAGGAAAATAATGAATCACAGCAACAGTTAAAAACAAACATAATTAATTACCTTTTGACAACAGGACCATCACCAACAGCAGGAACGACAACAACATCATTCTACTTGTTGACTGCCAAATTAAGGTGACGACTACCACAGCAGCTCTGGACAGATCCACTTCCAGACGACACTCTAATCACCTCACCAATAACATATTATGTTAATACAAAATATGGAAATAATAATAATATATTGAAAAAACAGAAGAACTTATTAACGGCCTCTCTGTTTGTAGGACGGATGATTGGGTTTCCGTAAAAACATTTTTCTTCAACCCCGACTGGTCTTTTTTTTTCTTTTCTTTTTTTCATATTGTTTTTCAGCTAGACCATAAAAAATTAACTATTAATAGCTACTTAGTTTCTAATGACAGTTATGTTAATGTGGTCTTTTAGAAAGTATGAACCTTTTATCTTTTATTCATTACAGATCAACAAAGAAATCTGATAATTAAGTACTTTGGTATAAAATTACAGTGGTGTGAAAATCAATGTCTGACAATAGCAATACGACATCTGTGAAAGATGGCATCATTAAAGAGACAGACGCTAGTTTCAACCCGTGAACATCACACTAAGTTTAGTTAATCTACAAACCTGTAACACATTTGGATAACGTTACAATTAAGTGAAACATGAATCTGCAACTTTGAAATGGTGAAATACCCTCTAAAAATAGACTAAAACTTGATCCCATAACTGTTAGTTCTCAGACGCACGTGCGTTTTTAAAAATATGAGAAATGCATTTTGTGATATTAAAAACACCAGCATGACCACAAACACTTCGAATGTATGGAAATTGTTAATCTAAAGCATAAAATCTAAGTGGCCGAGTGCATAAAGCACCCTCACACAAAAACTACACAAGTTCGATCTCAATTATATTCTTTGATCCAGGATGATAACACAATGTATATGATATGGAGAGTTAGCCCCAAACGTCTTTCTCTCTTGCCAAACATTCTCTCTCTCTCTCTCTCTCTCTCTCTCTCTCTCTCTCTCTCTCTCTCTCTCTCTCTCTCTCTCTCTCTCTCTCTCTCTCTCTCTCTCTGAACTATCTTTCACCCCAGTCACACTGATAACATCTCACACACACACCTGACCAATACTGGCAGACAATTACTGTCCTGGGCTCCTTAAGATAGCCCCAGTGACAGTGTTTACCATATTTTAATGTCCCTAGTGTCTTGGAGGAATTTCCAAAGTACCTTAAGTCTAAATAAAGAGAGATAAACCTCGGACGCCTTAGTGGTGTTTATGCATTTTAGTATTATAAAAGATTATGCTGGGTCTTTTAGTTGAATCCCTCACATAAGTGAAGTATGATTCACTTATCAAAAAGGCTATAATAGTAAAACAAAATATGCCTAAGTGTTTAAAAACTAGAGTATGCCCCTTTAAACGCTGTGTACTCTAGTACTAATAGTTTGTGTGTGGTTTTATATAAGCAGGCTAATTTCCGACTTTTGACCTGACAGTCTTTTGAAGGCGTATATAGCATACATAAATACATATTTAAAGACACAGTATCAAGTTTTAACGCGTGGAAATGAACATTAAGTTGGGTTAATCTACAAACATGTAACGCATTTGGATAAAGTTACAAGAGGGTGAAAAAAGAAGGAGATGTTTTATTTAATGACGCACTTATCACATTTTATTTACGGTTATATGGCGTCGGACATATGGTTAAGGACCATACAGATGTTGAGAGAGGAAACCCGCTATCGCCACTTCATGGGCTACTCTAACAGCAAGGGATCTTTTATATGCACCATCCCACAGACAGGATAGTACATACCACCGCCTTTGTTACACGAACTGTGGAGCACTGGCTGGAATGAGAAATAGCCCAATGGGCCCACCGATGGGAATCGATCCTGGATCGATCGTGCATCAGGCGAGCGCTGTACCACTGAGCTACGTTCCACCCAGAGAGTGAAAGAGAATATGTGGCGTTGAAACGGAGAATTACCCTTAAAAATAAATTAGTGCTCGTCTCCGAAACCGTTACTTCTCAGAGGTACGTGCGTTTTTTGAAAATATGAAAAGTGCATTGCATTAGAAACACCAGGGTGACCAGAAACACTCTGGATGTAAAGAAATGGATAATCTGAAAAAAATGTCTAATGTCAAATGGTGAAAAACTGGGGTCTGTCATCCTAAAACCTTACCATCGGTATATTTTAAGCAATGAGTATTTACACCAAAATCATCTGATTTTATTTTCTTCCGTTTCCGTTGTATGTTATGTATGATGTTATAGGATAGGAATAGGCTAGAAACAGTCCGAAATTGACCGCGAACGCTTGCAGTCATGAACTGACCGCGGATCCTGGGGTTTGTCTTATTTGCGAGTCACAATTTCATTTAAAGGTTTTTGTTTTTTGTTGTTTAACAACACCACTAGAACACTATTAGAGGTAAAACATTTGGTAATTCTAGATCTGACATAGTCTCAGAGAGGAAACCCGCTACATTTTTCCATTAGTAGCAAGGTATCTTTTATATACACCCCCCTACAGACATGACAGCACATACCACGGTATTTGATATACCAGTCGTGGTGCATTGACTGGAAAGAGAAATAGTCCAATGGTCCCACCGACTGGGATCGATCGTAGACCGATCGCGTATCAAGCGAACGCTTTACCACTTGACTACGTTTCGTCAATTTGCATTTAAAGACATTCGTGAAAAATTAACCAACTGGATGATGCATTGACGGGTTTACTTCTAAGATGCCGAACTTTCACTTGGAGTCTGGACCCTCGGACAAATTGTTCGACCATCCGCCTGCATAACACTACTGCATAATTTTGCTTGTATGTTACATTAGTGAAATATTTAAAGATACTGATTTTCTTTTATAGTAACTAACTGTATCATATACAAATACTAGTAATATAAAAAACACAGAGTATATATACAGACACAGATATTTAATGCCATTTTAATAGTTACAAAGGCTCTGTTAGTCGCGAAACCTTAACAACGACAATAAACTAAACTAAAAAAGGCGACATTGCGTCTTTAAATACGTTTGTGCAGTCTTTAAAGGGACATTCCTGGGTTTGCTGCAGTGTTTAAGATGTTATCGACTAACAGAGACTTTTTAACGATTGTAATTACATATCAAATATATTTTTCTGCATAAAATATTAGTGTCTGTATGTTAAACGTGTTTCTGATCGTTCTAATATTTGTATTAGGTTAAAATTGATTTTATTTCCTAAAATATATGTTTTCGTACGTACGACATTATTTGAATACAAAATCCAATTTGAGCTTCTTACAAATATTAAGAAGACCAGAAACACATTGAATATACAGACACTGATATTCTAAACAAGAAAATATATTTAATATGTAAGTTTAATTGTAGAAATATTTTATTAGTCGGAAACATCTAACAATGCAGAAAACTCAGGAATATCCCTTTAATGATTGAATTTGTATTGTGCGCCCGAGGACAAAAGTGCAAACATGTAAACGAGTATTGTTTTCGACACGGGTTTTTTCTTTATCGATCTTGTAGTGGGAGAAAAAAAAAGAGTTCTGAATATTAACTGCCGTGTTCTCAAACAATGATATATATATATAAGACACTGTGTTACTTTTATTTTAGGCGTTTAATTAATATTCATTTAGCTTTGTGATAGAGCGCTCACGTCAAGGTGTAATTGGTCGTGAAATCGATGACTTCGGTTCCCCTTTCCATCCCAAACAGTGCTCCGCGACTGGTACATCGACGCCGTGGTATGTACTGTTCCGTCTATAGGAAAGTGCATACAAAAATACTTTGTCGCTTTTTCAGTGTAAGTAGAGTTTCGTCTCTCACTCTTGACCAAGTGTTAAAATAACCACCTATTTTACGCTAATAAATATAGCCGATGTTTGATAGGTGCTGAGGTGTTAAATACATATTCCTTTCCTCTTCCTCCTTTCTTTCTTTCTTTCTTTCTCGTTCTTTATTTCTTCATCTTTTTTCTCTGTTTTGCTCGATGTCTCTCTTGTTCTCTGTCTGTATATTTGTCTGTCAGTGTGTCTCTGTCTCAGTCTGTCTGTCTGTGTGTGTGTGTGTGTGTGTGTGTGTGTGTGTGTGTGTGTCTGTCTATGTTTATGTATGTATGTCTCTCTCTCTCTCTCTCTCTCTCTCTCTCTCTCTCTCTCTCTGTCACAATGTAAATGTGTGTGTCAGTGTCTGTTTGTGTGTATGTATGTGTGTATCTCTATCTCTCTCTCTGTGCGTGTGTGTGTGTGTATGTATGTGTGTGTGCATGTCTGTGTGTATGTGAATGTGTCTCTTTGTAGTTGTGTGTGTGTGTGTGTGTGAATGTGTGTATGTGTGTACGTGAATGTGTGTGTGTCTATGAGTGAGTGTGTCTGTGTATGTGTCTGTATGTGTGTCAGTGTGTGTATATGGGAATGTGTATATGTGAATGTGTGTGCGTGTGTGTGTCTGTGTAAAAGCGTGTGTGCGTGGGTGTCTGCTTGTGTCTGTGTGTGTGTGTGTGTATGTGTGTGTCTGTGAATGTGCATGTGTGTGTGCGCGCGCTTTAAACAAGCCCGGTTATGTCTTGCAATGCTTAAATGCAGTGACGTACGGTCAGATTTACGGCTGCACACGTAAACTTTACAGCCGTTCCACAAAGCAATCTTAAAATCTTCTTTGCGAAGAAGTGCCAATTAGTTAAATAATAAATTAGTTACCGATTTTTCGGAACATCTTGGAATAATTCTGAATAAAACAATAGTATTGATAGTAAATCTTAAGGCACAGATGAATTTTGGTTGTAAAATACATGTAAATGCATTTCAGGACATCTATTTTTCAAAATTGTACGGGGGAACTCCTTAGAAACTTTGCTTTGCGGTCTCGATCTCAGTCAGCCCCCCCCCCCCCCCCCCCTCCCCATTTGCCTGCTTGCTTCTTCCGCGATGCATTTCATTAATTCAACCGTAATCGAAAGTGCCATATTTGTTACTTATCACAGAAGTGGCTACGTATACGGCGGACGTATAGGTAGCACTAAACCAAATAACTTTCGGCTTGGTCAAAGTCCGAGGTGCACCGGATTGGTCCTGATATTGATGACAAATGTGAGTGTGTTGGTTGTAACAAAAAAGAGTTTCATCTTGGCAAAACAAATGTATTCAATTTTATTTCATTTAGTAGTACCACTGTGTCAAGTAGCCTTGTGCTTGAAACAAGTATGGGGTACCTGTAAAAAAACGTACTCAAATTTTGTGAGGAATTAGGGTAGACATAGACGCTACCCGTTATTTCTGAAATGAGCATCTTCACCCCTAATTTTTTCTGATTCACTTTAAGGATGATGGGTGGTAGTATTTATATCCGTTGTGTATATGCCAATTGATACGCTGCAGGTATGAGTTTTAGCCACATGTTACTATTATCGTCTATGAGATGTGATTTGGTGGTATATATCGTCCGTCTAGCACGGATTACATCTAGTCTCTCTGTTTATATAACAACCAACTGTTTATATAGCGGCCACTTTAAATATATAGTGTATGCATAGGATGGCTGTATATGATCTCGTTTTAAAGACTATCGGGGAAATATATATAGTTACAAATTCCTTCTTGGGTTTTCAACAATATTTATTTCCACATTCAAATACAGATGTTTGGTATTGGTAACAACAACAATAACAATAACAACAACAACCACAACCACAACCACAACAACAACAACAACAACAACAACAACAACAACAACTAAAGTCAGTATCTTCAACCGAGTGAACGCCAATACAAGAATGGCTGTCAGTTACGTCACGTTTTTATTTAAAAAAAATTCAAATAAAGTTTAACCCCAGAAAACATTGGGTAGTGTCAGGGTTGGGGCCCTGATATCACTACCTTACAATAAGGAAGGAAGGAAGGAAGTAATGAAGGAAGGAAGGAAGAAAGAAAGGAAATGTTTTATTTAACGACGCACTCAACACATTTTATTTACGGATATATGATTTGTCTTTAGTAGCAAGCGATTTTTGTATGCACCACCCCTGCGCGTGTTATAACCTCACCGTGGTGCAGGGGTATAACATTCTCTTTGAGAATGGCCAATACAGCACAAATCCCCTTGTTTTCTTCAGGATACAATTAAAATTTTGAATAAAAGTCAGTATCTATCTGCAATATTTGTATTTTTACACAGTTCTTTACACTGTGTTTTTCTTTAAATCTTGAATTTTTGTATTGATGTTGATCATCACTTTATTTGTTTGCATTACCATAGTTTGACACCCAATAGCCGATGTATTTTTCGTGCTGGGGTGTCGTTAAACATTCATTAATTCATTCATTCATGCATTTTATATGCACCATCAAACAGACAGGGTAGCATATATAACGACCTTTCATTTACCAGTCATGGTGCACTGACTAGACAGAAAATTTGCAAAATGAGCCCACCGACGGGGATCAACCCGAGTCTCCATTCTTTAAGTCTATTTCATCAGGTGCCGATCTAAGATTTTGTAATAAAGGGGGCCCATTAAAGTAACGTAACAAGGCCGTCAGTAGTGGCAAAACTACCGTTTCTAGCGCATTTTCGCCCATTGGATTAACAAAGGAAAAATGAATGGCGCTAAAAATAGACTGGGTTTCCCCAAGCTAAAAATAAAACCTCCCTTCTGTTGTCTTTGTTATCCCCTTGTGGTATGGACCCATCCTCGTCTTGAATAGAAAGAAAGAAAGAAGTGTTTTATTATTTAACGACGCACTCAACACATTTTATTTACGGTTATATGGCGTCAGACATATGGCAAAGGCCCACACAGATTTTGAGAGGAAACCCGCTGTCGCCACTACATGGGCTACTCTTCCGATTAGCAGCAAGGGATCTTTATTTGCGCTTCCCACAGGCAGGATAGCACAAACCATGGCCTTTGTTGAACCAGTTATGGATCATTGATCGGTGCAAGTGGTTTACACCTACCCATTGAGCCTTGCGGAGCACTCACTCAGGGTTTGGAGTCGGTATCTGAATTCAAAATCCCATGCTTCGACAGGGATCCGAACCCAGTACCTACCAGCCTGTAGACCGATGGCCTGCCACGACGCCACCGAGGCCAGTCGTCTTGAATAGAGTATATAGTGTCTAGTATAGTAAGACAATATATTGATACCCAAACACATCGTGATTTATTATATAACGCAATATGTGCAAACACTAGATTAGGACTTGTCTTGCGAATGCGGTTCAGCCAACACAGTATCAACCTATAAAAACGCTCCTGTGGCGTCACCGTTTATTGATAAATAAATGGTCTGCGGCTTCGTACATGTCTTAACAGGTCTGGACATGTTTCAACGTGTGTGATTTCAACCGTCGATAGGTATATAAAGGTGGGTTTCCCCATATCAGTCATTCGATCGTCGACCGTCCATGGGCCCATTGGGCGATTTCTCGTTCCAGCCAGTGGACCACGACTGTTATATCAAAGGCTGTGGTATGTGCTATCCTGTCTGTGGGATGATGCATATAAAAGATCCCTTGCTGCTAATCGAAAAGAGTAGCCCATGAAGTGGCGACAGCGGGTTTCCTCTCGCAATATTTGTGTGGTCCTTAACCACATGTTCGACGCCATATAACCGTAAATAAAATGTGTTGAGTGTGTTGTTAAATAAAAACAATTGCTTCCTTCTTTCCTTCGATTGTCGAACGTACTAGTAGCAAGTAGTATCGAATTTCAATTATAAAAATGGCTCTTATATTGAACCCTAGGGTCTGACAACAGTTTATGTCCCACTATACAGAAGCCAACCGCCACTGAAATCGATGTTAAATTTCCCAACTACAAATGAAGATTGCTAATAGAAAGGGTTCTCGTTGGCATTAACAACATATGCCACTGAGAACATATATTATAAGTATTTATATTCAGTAATCGGCTGACCATGCTTAAGTCTACCCCAAACATTTTGGGCCGTTTCGCGATCCTGCCGAATCGACCACATACGCGTCCCAACCAGTTCCGTCTTCTTCAATCGGATTGGTCAGATCGTTAGAAACCAGTTGACAATTGGAGCTACCAGTGGACTGTTTGAAGTTGGCGCCATAGCAGAGTGATTCAGCGTAACATAAGCGCAGACATCTCATCGATGTGGCTACTGAGTGTTCTGATAACACTGGGTTCGATATCCTCGAGTTGGGTGAACGTCTGAATTGAACAGCTGTAAATAGAAGAGAACAGTGGAATATTACTACTGAGTGTTCTGATAACACTGGGTTCGATATCCTCGAGTTGGGTGAACGTCTGAATTGAACAGCTGTAAATAGAAGAGCACAGTGGAATATTACTACTGAGTGTTCTGATAACACTGGGTTCGATATCCTCGAGTGGGGTGAACGTCTGAATTGAACAGCTGTAAATAGAAGAGAACAGTGGAATATTACTACTGAGTGTTCTGATAACACTGGGTTCGATATCCTCGAGTTGGGTGAACGTCTGAATTGAACACCTGTAAATAGAAGAACACAGTGGAATATTACTACTGAGTGTTCTGATAACACTGGGTTCGATATCCTCGAGTTGGGTGAACGTCTGAATTGAACAGCTGTAAACAGAAGAGAACAGTGGAATATTACTACTGAGTGTTCTGATAACACTGGGTTCGATATCCTCGAGTTGGGTGAACGTCTGAATTGAACACCTGTAAATAGAAGAGAACAGTGGAATATTACTACTGAGTGTTCTGATAACACTGGGTTCGATATCCTCGAGTTGGGTGAACGTCTGAATTGAACAGCTGTAAATAGAAGAGCACAGTGGAATATTACTATTGAGTGTTCTGATAACACTGGGTTCGATATCCTCGAGTTGGGTGAACGTCTGAATTGAACAGCTGTAAATAGAAGAGAACAGTGGAATATTACTACTGAGTGTTCTGATAACACTGGGTTCGATATCCTCGAGTTGGGTGAACGTCTGAATTGAACACCTGTAAATAGAAGAACACAGTGGAATATTACTACTGAGTGTTCTGATAACACTGGGTTCGATATCCTCGAGTTGGGTGAACGTCTGAATTGAACAGCTGTAAATAGAAGAGAACAGTGGAATATTACTACTGAGTGTTCTGATAACACTGGGTTCGATATCCTTGAGTTGGGTGAACGTCTGAATTGAACAGCTGTAAATAGAAGAGCACAGTGGAATATTACTACTGACTGTTCTGATAACACTGGGTTCGATATCCTCGAGTTGGGTGAACGTCTGAATTGAACAGCTGTAAATAGAAGAGAACAGTGGAATATTACTACTGAGTGTTCTGATAACACTGGGTTCGATATCCTTGAGTTGGGTGAACGTATGGATTGA
This sequence comes from Gigantopelta aegis, assembly GCF_016097555.1. NCBI lineage: Eukaryota > Metazoa > Mollusca > Gastropoda > Neomphalida > Peltospiridae > Gigantopelta > Gigantopelta aegis. The sequence goes on along the minus strand of NW_024533803.1, from coordinate 19,310 downwards.
ACAGCTGTAAATAGAAGAGAACAGTGGAATATTACTACTGAGTGTTCTGATAACACTGGGTTCGATATCCTTGAGTTGGGTGAACGTATGGATTGAACAGCTGTAAATAGAAGAGAACAGTGGAATATTACTACTGAGTGTTCTGATAACACTGGGTTCGATATCCTTGAGTTGGGTGAACGTATGGATTGAACAGCTGTAAATAGAAGAGAACAGTGGAATATTACTACTGAGTGTTCTGATAACACTGGGTTCGATATCCTCGAGTTGGGTGAACGTCTGAATTGAACAGCTGTAAACAGAAGAGCACAGTGGAATATTACTACTGAGTGTTCTGATAACACTGGGTTCGATATCCTTGAGTTGGGTGAACGTATGGATTGAACAGCTGTAAATAGAAGAGAACAGTGGAATATTACTACTGAGTGTTCTGATAACACTGGGTTCGATATCCTTGAGTTGGGTGAACGTATGGATTGAACAGCTGTAAATAGAAGAGAACAGTGGAATATTACTACTGAGTGTTCTGATAACACTGGGTTCGATATCCTCGAGTTGGGTGAACGTCTGAATTGAACAGCTGGAAACAGAAGAGCACAGTGGAATATTACTACTGAGTGTTCTGATAACACTGGGTTCGATATCCTCGAGTTGGGTGAACGTCTGAATTGAACAGCTGTAAATAGAAGAGAACAGTGGAATATTACTACTGAGTGTTCTGATAACACTGGGTTCGATATCCTCGAGTTGGGTGAACGTCTGAATTGAACAGCTGAAAACAGAAGAGCACAGTGGAATATTACTACTGAGTGTTCTGATAACACTGGGTTCGATATCCTCGAGTTGGGTGAACGTCTGAATTGAACAGCTGTAAATAGAAGAGCACAGTGGAATATTACTACTGAGTGTTCTGATAACACTGGGTTCGATATCCTCGAGTTGGGTGAACGTCTGAATTGAACAGCTGTAAACAGAAGAGAACAGTGGAATATTACTACTGAGTGTTCTGATAACACTGGGTTCGATATCCTCGAGTTGGGTGAACGTCTGAATTGAACAGCTGTAAATAGAAGAGAACAGTGGAATATTACTACTGAGTGTTCTGATAACACTTGGTTCGATATCCTCGAGTTGGGTGAACGTCTGAATTGAACAGCTGTAAACAGAAGAGAACAGTGGAATATTACTACTGAGTGTTCTGATAACACTGGGTTCGATATCCTCGAGTTGGGTGAACGTCTGAATTGAACAGCTGTAAACAGAAGAGAACAGTGGAATATTACTACTGAGTGTTCTGATAACACTTGGTTCGATATCCTCGAGTTGGGTGAACGTCTGAATTGAACAGCTGTAAATAGAAGAGAACAGTGGAATATTACTACTGAGTGTTCTGATAACACTGGGTTCGATATCCTCGAGTTGGGTGAACGTCTGAATTGAACAGCTGTAAATAGAAGAGCACAGTGGAATATTACTACTTCTACTACGACTACTACTACTACTACCACTACTACTACTACTACTTCTACTACTACTACTTATATTATTACTACTACTGCCACTGTATTGGACTGGATAACATATTAACATGCCTATATCCAATTAAGGTTCAAGCACGTCTCTGACTTAGCCAGTGACTGGGTCCGGGACAGAATTGGGGGGAGGGCAAGTGGCAATTGGAAATGGACATAATTTTGGAATAGCAACAAGTGAAATATATATACATGTATGTATCAGTGTTCGAAATAAGCATTAGTCCGTTTTTCCCGACATGTGAAAATCTATTCGGACAAGAAAAATGTGCCTGAGTGGTTGTCCACTGGACAAGTAAAACTGTTCAGTGCAGTTCCACTTTTAGCAATCACAAACATCATCCTGATACTTGAATAAAATAAACCATTTATTTGGACAAGTGAAAATATTGGTGGACAAGTAGATTTCTAGACGTATTTGTCCGGTGGACTAGTAAATTCTGCTTATTTCTATAATATATTAATTAATTAATTAATTAAAAAGTTGACTAGCCAAAAATTAAAAAGTAATTGACTGTTCGGTCGAATATTTATATAATTTGGAGCATTTTAGAAGAAAAGTCCAAAAATAAATGAGAGAAAGAAGAGAGAATTGGACATAACATGTTTAACGAAGGTCTTAAACTTTAAACTCCGATCTATATGTCCATGTTTGTGGCCACGTTAAGGCCGTTAATGTGCACAATTTGTTGGGACGAGATGGTTTGAATATATATATATATATATATATATATATATATATATATATATATATATATATATATATATATATATATTAGAAGAATCTCGTTAGCTCGACCCCGGAAGGATCCTACACACCGCAACGCTCGAACCAAAAACGAAGTCCCGAGGTTTTTGTTCGGTAAACCCTTATATTAACTGCTGATGGGTCGAACACGTCCGGGGTCGACTATAAGCCTTCGCTCAAACTATATTATCGGTTCCATCTGTGTTAATAGCTATATTTCCCTCGAACTGGTGGTGATCCATGAAATATCAAATGATAAACCACCTAACAGGACCAACAATTGCTGCGCTTGCGCAGTTGGTTATTAGCCTACAACCTTCAGATTACTTATTTCGGCGGAACGAACTATAGATGAATCGGGGAATCGTAACAATAGCCATGCAATTCTTTCGTTACCACACCTGTCATGTTGTTTGTTAAACGGCTATTGGTAATGATCTTACAAGTACAGCTAGTGTGACGGTAGATAGATAGATAACTAGTTTAACGTGTTCATATACCAATGGGGTTTCGAACACGCCCATTCAGAGTCCGATGGCCTGACTCGGGAGTGGGGGGGGGGGGGGGGGGGAGGGGAGGGGGGGGGGGGGTATGACGGTAACTGTGAGATGAACCGTGATACCAATTAGTGCACAAACGGGCCTCAGCATAAAGCGTTACTTCGAACACGACTATGTTTCTCAACAGTGGACAGTGCTGGATTTTTTTGTTGTTGAAATATTCAAATTGTTTAGTAATAAATTCATGTAAATACATATTACGAATTTGCCATTTATTTATTTTATTTCAGCGCACTTACATGTATTACATAATTTGTATGTACATCAATTTCTAACGGATGTTACGGAAATGTCCGATGTTCACCGAATGGTTCGGTCTAACTATCCGATGGGTCGAACGCTTTCTCGAGAACGGACAGGGTTCGAGCCAACGTGATTCAACTGTATATATATATACACATACATACATATGTACATACATACATACATACATACATACATACATATATACAAACATACATATATACATACACACATACATACATACATACATACATAGATATTCATACATCAATACATTCTAGCCAGTGCCAGGTCTGCCCACTGTTTCATGCACGTAAGCGGGATCGACCGCGTAGATTGTAGGCCCCATGCATATGGCTGCGTTAAAGAGCTTCCTTTTTATGGAAGCTTCGATAGCTCAGAACGTATCGTGGTTAGTCTTGCAATTTGCGGGCGAATCGGTGCCACAGGTTCGAGTCCCAGCAACGGCATGGGACAATTTGTGAGGCCAGAAAGAATTTAATTATCCCCTGCGCCAGTGCGTTAATATCTATGTATGTAACAGTCAACCTCGACATACATACAATATATAGATATTCATACATCAATACATACTAGCCAGTGCCAGGTCTGCCCACTGTTTCATGCACGTAAGCGGGATCGACCACGTAGATTGTAGGCCCCATGCATATGGTTGAGTTAAAGAGCTTCCTTTTTATGGAAGCTTCGATAGCTTCGATAATTTAATCTTATCTATCACTTTGGCTCTGTTTCTGTACACTTCTAACTATAGTACTCAGCGCTTCCTCTGGCTTTAGACATATATCTCGGTACACCTCTAACTCAATCTTGCCTCTCTTTGGCTCTATATCCGTACACCTCTAACTCATTAATACTTCCCTCTTTGGCTCTATATACGTACACCTCTAACCCAATCATACCTCTCTTTGGCTCTATCTCCGTACACCTTTAGCACAATCAATATCTCCATATACCTCTAACTTAATCTTACCGCTTTTGGCTCTATTCCCGTACACCTCTAACGCAATCTTTCATCTCTGTTTGGCTCTATCTTCATACACCTCTAACGCAATGTTACCTCTGTCTTTAGCTAGACTTCCATACACCTCGAAGTAGTACTTACCGCTTCCTCTGGCTCTCTCTCCGTACACCTCCAACTCGCAGATCTGAAGTAGAGCCTGTCGGATTGGGTTGAATTTGCTGACTCTGACGTATCTTCCGGTCACGTGACTCTCACATGACAGCTCCGCCCACTGAGCAGCGCCGACAGTTCCTGGATAATGTGCACAAAGCTTTTTGTTTGCCATAGGAAATTCGATCGGGTCTTCCTCATAAACGTATACGCTAAAGTTGGCTAGTCTCTGGGAGAAGGCTGTAAAAAATTGAATAAAAGAATATAAAAAAGTGTAACAGCACACATACATATAGGGGGGGAGAGAGAGAGAGAGAGAGAGAGAGAGAGAGAGAGAGAGAGAGAGAGAGAGAGAGAGAGAGAGAGAGAGAGAGAGAGAGAGAGAGAGAGAGAGAAAGAGAGAGAGATATATAACATACACAGAGACACAATTGGACTATATCAATAGGTTATTTAAATAGAACAGAATTCAACCTACAAAAACTTGTAATCATAAACAACAACAAAATTGTTCTTTATGAAAAAGTTATAAAAGGATTCAAGACCTTTTTCTTATTTTTAGGAACTGTTTTCGAAAGAGGACTATACCAATTGGTTATGTAAATACTATTGAGTTCAACCTACTTGTAATCATCAAATAACCATTTTAAAAGACATGTCATATTTGTTTTAAATAAGGAACTATTTCTTAAACCGATCTATATTAAGGAAGAAAATTGTTTATTTAATGACCCACTCAGTACATTTTGTTTACGGTTATATGGCGTCGGACATATGGTTAAGGACCATACAGATATTGAGGGGGAAAACCCGCTGTCGCCACTTCATGGGCTACTCTTTTTGATTAGCAGCAAGGGATCTTTTATATGCACTATCCCACAAGCATGATAGCATATACCACGGCCTTTGATGTACCAGTCGTGGTCCCACTGATGGGGATCGATCCCAAACCGACCGCGCATCAAGCGAGCGCTTTACGACTGGGCTACGTCTCGCCCACATAACTATATTAAGAAGTAACGACACCCTAAATGTTGGCGCGGCGCCTAAAACAAACCATCGCCTCTGTTTAGGATCCTGACGGTGTGTATAGAGTAGGACATCTCAAGGTCGACCTGAGCCCACTTGGTCGTATTTATTTCGTTGGTTACCATACAGTTCCCTGCGACGAAAGATGTTCCGTGACGTCCATCGAGTGCCAAGCTCATGTCGAATATCGGAGTCCACAGTGAAATTTGGTTTCCAGTTTTGTATAGAGCCAGGTTTGGTGTACAAGCAACTAAAAAGAAAAAAAGAAAAGAGTAAATTAGTCAGGCGCCTTTGCAGATGGGGGTTGGAGTTGAAATTGAGGTTGGGGTTGTGATTGTGGGTTGACACAACACTGCTCTAAGCGAATTTTTTATTTAAAAAAAAAAAAATTAAAGCATTTTCGCTCACCACGATCTAGTAGATCTTTGAAGTAAGACCAGCACGGAAGTTATAGATACATCCAACTCATCAACACTGAAAGGTAGTGTGTTCCAAAATATGTGATTGCTGCTAGTCAGACAATACAACCATTTTGCGGCAGTCTGGCACGATGTTTCTTTAGCCATTACACATTAGCAAACGTTTGTTAATGTATATTGATTTGACACGTGCAAGCATTTGCGACTCGTAGGCTATTTAAATCGGTAACGTAATGCAGTGAAAAAATTAACTGCAACAACAAGAAGATTTGGAAAAACCCCGGAACGACAGTGCCTTGCCTACCGGTGTTTACACAATTGGACGAGTCTCCCCTGGGTTGTCATGCAACGACCAGAAGCGGTCAGGTCCTTTTTAGGGAGACACCACAGCATCATAGAGGTCTAATTAACGAGCTACTCTCGATTCACTAATGTCAAAACCTATACTAACTCCGGAACTTTCTTTTTGACCGACCGTTCAAAATTGCGCCCAAATTCCTCAATCAAACTTGCGCACCTTTTCTCTTTTGGCATAATTCTCGCTTCATTCAAAATTCCATAGCACCATTACCCTCCGCCTCCTACCGACCACGGTCGGGCTGCTGGTGCTCACTTGCATCTGCCAGTACAGGCGGTCCCTCCCCCTCCCACCTTTCCTGTCCTGGATGGAGGAGCCGGCCGAGGCCAGCTCTTGTGCCCAAGACAGGCGTGCGCTACAACAGCTTGCTCTGAATGTGCACGTAAAACCCCATGACATGACATGACATGCAGTGGAAACCATTCAAAGATAAATGTATTTCTCAAAAGATGAATAATAAAGTTACTTTGAACAAAACGTGTTTAGTAAACATTTGTTATGTTTTTTTCTCCTATTTTATATTTTGGTACGACTGTTGATACTTCTATGTATTCCACTTCAGTAGTAGTTTTGAAAGTAAATTATTTTATGTGTTTTATTTACCTGTATATAACAGCCACCTGTCCATAACGGCCACTTTCTCATGAAGGACATATAGACAGATAGATATACAGATAAAGTTTGTTTTATTTAACGACACCACTAGAACACAATGATTTATTAATTATCGGCTATTGGATGTGAAACGTTTCGTAATTTTACATATAACCTTAGAGAAGAAACCCGCTAACAAACTTCACTGGGCTACGTACCGCGTAGATGAATGGATGGATGCATGGATGGATGCATGGATAAATACATTTACACATACACACATACTCAGCACACAATACACAAACACACACAAACATATTTATATACACCCACACCCACACGCGCACACAGACACACACGAGACACCTACATGCACGCACGCACATACACACGCGCACACACGCACACAAACAAACCACCCACACGCAGATATGCACAAACAACACACACACAAAAGCAGACAACGCGCGCGCGCACACACGCACACAAACGCACACACGCATACACATACGCGCGCACACACACAGAGTAAACAATGAATCACAGCAACAGTTAACAACAAACATAATTAATTACCTTTTGACAACAGGACCATCACCAACAGCAAGAACGACAACAACGTCATTCTGCTTGTTGACTGCCAAATTAAGGTGACGACTACCACAACAGTTTTAGACAGATCTACTTCCAGATGACACCCAAATGACCAGCTATTTGTCACAAAGAAAATTCCAAGCTAGGCCTAATAAAATGTCTGGTATCCCGGAATGAGCCGAAATCTTGTTTTCCAGGTACGTTAAGTCAGCTTTAAAATTTGTTTTACGGTACTGCATTAACCCCTTCTCGTCCAGATAAAATGCTATGTATGTTTTTACACATGTACTATTTTTCGCCTGCATTTTAGTATAACATATCGAAATTTATTTTACTACATTAACCTCTACACGTCCAGATAAAATGCTATGTATGTACTCTTTTCACCAATAACATATTATGTTAATATAAAATATCGAAACAATAATAATATATTGAAAAGAAGAACTTATTGACGGCTTTTCTGTTTGTAGGACGGATGATTGGATTTCGGTAAACACATTTTTCTTCAAGTCCGACTGGTCTTTTATTCTTTCTTTTTTTTCATTTTTTTTTCCAGCTAGACCATAACAATAAACTATTAATAGCTACTTAGTTTCTAATGACAGTTATGTTAATGTGGTCTTTTAGCAAGTATGAACCTTTTATCTTTTATTCATTACAGATCAACAAAAAGAAATCTGATAATTAAGTACTTTGGTATAAAATTACAGTGGTGTGATATCAATATCTGACGATAGCAATGTGAAAGATGGCAGCATTCAACTCCATGGATTTGTATAAGCACGCTAATTTCCGACATTTGACCTAACAGTCTTTTGAGGGCATAGATAGCATACATACATATTTAAAGACAGTCTCAAGTTATAACGCGTGGAAATGGGCATTAAGTTGGGTTAATCCACAAACCTGTAAAACATTTGGATAAATTTGGATAAGAGGGTGAAAGAAGAAGGAACGCGGTCTCATGGTATATATTCTTTCGCAAAATAAGCTCGTGCAATAAATAGGAAGCAAAAACAACGTATGTGAAGTTCTGTATATTTATTTAACTTACAAAAGAGTGAAAGAAGAAGGAAATGTTTTAATTAACGACGCGCTTATCACATTTTATTCACGGTTATATGGCGTCGGACATGTATGGTTAAGCACAACACAGATATTGGAAGAGGAAACCCACTCTCGCCACTTCATGGGCTACTCTTTTCGATTAACATCAAGGGATCTTTTATATGCACCATCACACAGACAGGATAGTACATACCACGGCCTTTATTGTTGGCTGGAACGGGAAATAGCCCAGTGGGCCCACCGATGGGAATCGATCCTGCATCGATTGCGCATGAGACGAGCGCTGTACCACTGAGCTACGTCCAGCCCAGAGAGTGAAAGAGAATATGTGGCGTTGAAACGGATAATTATCCTTAAAAATAAATTAGTGCTCGTCTCCCAAACCGTTAATTGTGTATAATTGTGCATAATTGTGCTTGTATGTTACATTAGTGAAATATTTAAAGATACTGGCCTGAATTTTCTTTTATAGTAACTAACTGTATTATATACAAATAAAAGTAAGATCAAAAACACAGTGTAAATATATATATATATATATATATATATATATATATATATATATATAGTAATTTACCCTACTAGTGTGTCCATTAATTATTATGAGTATTTATACATAGAATACTATACGAGTTTTCGCTAGATATCATTTTTACGAAACGAGTGAACTTCCCAAACGTATCTGACCGAACGAAAGTGAGGTCAGATACGTTTGGGAAGTTCACGACTTTCGTAAAAATGATATCTAGCGAAAACGAGTGTGGTATTTTATTTATTACCCTCCTTTAAATCACGCAAATTATGAAAAATAAATAAATTAATCAATCAATTTTGTAGCCTATTTCAAGACCGGATGTTGATTTGCATAACTAGCCGGTGCACGACTACGTACCGCCGCATTGAGAAATAGTTCGTTGTACTTCCGCTACTTCTCAGAGATGTTTTCAGGGGAGTGGTGTAGACGTACTTCCCCATAAATTTCCATCGGGTTTCATTTTTTAATTTAAAGAAAGCTGTAAGGTACATGCATCAATATATGTTTATTTTCATATTGGGTGAAAAATGGGTAAAACTAATGCATAATTCCATATTTTAACAAAACGCCCCCAAGAAACAAATGTTCCCGTTACCCCACTGGCACTGGTTATGCTAATAATAATGAATTCACAAATCACAACTGACAATAACAATTTGTTGACCAAAAATCCAACCAATAAGAGAATAACAAGTGTTTTTGCAATTAAAAACATGTAGCTTGCAAAAGCAGCTGAGTTCACGGGAAAACTAAAGTTATAACTTTAAGGTCGACGACAGTCACTTTTCGCTCCCTTGTTTTGGCTTTCTTTGTACACAATAAATATAGCATATCTTACCGTAATTTCACTTGAAATCCATATTTCGTAAAATGTACAATTTTTCAATTACAGAATTTTCTTCAAAAACATTCAGGTGCTTCAGTAATGTTCGAATAAAAAAATCAATAGGAATTTTGCATTGGATTTTTTCCAGCATTCTTAAAACGGAAACGTCATGTACCCAGTTTGTGGTTATTGTAAGGAGGTGCAAAGTGACGTCATTGGAATTCTGACGTCATTCAAATTCAAAATTAGCTATATTATTACAATGCATCGCCACATTAAAATAAAAACTGGTCTACTAACCTTGACCCCTGTTAAATTTCTACAACAAGCAAACAACGCTGTTTACAGGTTGGTATATTTTACTTTTTCATAATTCTACAAAAAATATTAAGTTTAAAAATAAAAAAATCTACCATATCATATGAAAAAAATTAACGTTGGATATGTTTCATTTATTGTGTACGAAGCCAAAACAAGGGTCCAAAAAATTACTGTCGTAGACCTTAATAATGATGAATTCACAAATCACAACTGACAATAACAATTTGTAGACCAAAAATCCACATAATAAATAAAATGAATATGTTTAATTATTGTTCTATTCATTCTTTTATTTTTATTTTTTATTTAAAAATATTTCTCGCGCGGTCCAGTTTACATAAACTTTTAATGAATGACATTTAGTTGTGGATGTTACTGACCTTGACATTAATTATGAATGAAAAAAATAGTCCCGTTATGCTAATAAGGTTGCTGTCCAACCAATCGAAATTAACTCTGTTCCCTGTTGACAAATCAAAATACAGTTTGTAATACGCACCTGGTGGTGCGTACGAAATTTGTACGACACCGCTATATCTTCACCAGGAGGGTAATAAAGTAATATACGAAATCACGTGATTAACACGTTACTAGCAAACAGCTGATTTTGACACTTTAGCTTAGATAATTTATTTTACTCAATAAATCGATATTTCGATGAACTTGTTACTCTGTACATGTTGGTACTGATTTCACTGTACTCTAAATAACCTTGAATTATGTTATTTCCCTTAGTTAATGTTATTTTGGAGTTTAGGATATTCCTAATTATGCGCGTATTCGCAGAATTCATCGATGTCCGCCATATTGACTTCACCGGTGTTGTTGACACAGCGGTCGAAAATACAACACGTGTCAAAAATTAATTAATTAGTTAACTTTAAAACGTTGCAAAATGATAGTAAATGACAAAGCTATTTGTTTATAGTGTGTACAGAATTACTCTGATATGCTGCATGAGTTTACTGGTGATTTTGATAGGACTTAGTAGTCTATTTTTATAGCACGGCTTTTGGATATATTACCACTAAATAATGGGGCATGGTTTTACGTCGACTTATATCGTAAAATGAATTGTTGCATAATATTAAGTATTGCTGTGCCCCACTAATTCCGTGTGGGGCAGAGTTTGCTCCATCGTATTTACTGTATGAAATATAAAAACAAGTAGCAATATAAACGTAAATTTATGTTCGAAGCAAGTCGAGCGGGCGACTCGATGTCTGTCCTGTAAATTGCACAGCTAATACTTACTTAATTTTGGGGCAGTAAAGTGCACACGGATGCTCTGTAGTAGTAGATTTTAGATCCGTGTGGGGCAGAACCTGCCCCACGTTATTTATTAGGTTATTTAGCATGTTCTTTGTAAAATAGATCCGATCTGGTGTATTATCCAACCAAATTACGTAACGCGATTGGTTAGCTGACGTCATGTGACGTCATGTGAAAAGTATAAAAAGCGCGAAGGAACGTTAGTTTATCACTTTGCATTTCGGTGTTAAAGTCACAATATCTCAAATAATAATAAAAAGACAATGGAAGATTACCTTTGTGACAAATAGTTAACTATTTAGGCCTGGTAGTTGGAATGGAGATTGACACTGTTTGCACACAATTTAAAGTATTTAAACCAAATGCAACTGTAATTGCGCCTGCATTTCCATTACATTGCTTTTGATACATTCAGAGCTCATTTTCACATGAACACCAGACAGGATCTACTGGATAACGATGTTGTTGTGTTATTTTGGCTGCTTATCTGCTGCAGTAAATAAATATGAACTGACGTTTTCTACCATTCCTGACTTGTTCCTTTTGTTAGCCGGGTGGCTTACCAATATATATATATATTATATATATATATATATATTATATATATTATATATAGATATATATATATTATTATCATAATATATACATTTAATATCTTTACATTTTCAGTGCAATCAAAGTATGTTTTTTTTTTCAGATCACATACTTTAAGAATTTGATAACTTTGCAAATTAGATGCAAATTAATCGAGGTCTCGGCACTAGGTTTATTGACATTTAAGCAAACGTACTTGGGTGACACTCCATGATTGACGTATGCATTCATAATCATCAAATAAAAACATTTCAATGGCAATTTGACACTGAAAGCTGTCCAGCGTTCAGAAAACAAAAAACGTGGCATAACTTTATTTTGATGTAAGGACATCCAAAATGAAATTCATTCGAGTTTGACGTCATTTCCATTCAAAAATACACCGCGCGACATATTCTTACGTCATTTGAATATCTAGTAATGGCGGACTGGAATTAAAGTTGCGTGTACAGTTTACAAAAACACGTTGTATTAAGCTTGAGCTTATATGATAAAGAGATTATTACCCTCGTGTATTTCGGTATCGTCAATATCATATATTAGCCAGAGGCTCGCATAATACAATTTTTATTCCTAATATATGATATTGACGATACCGAAAAACACTCTCTAATAACCTCTTTCTCTCTCTCTCTCTCTCTCTCTCTCTCTCTCTCTCTCTCTCTCTCTCTCTCTCTCTCTCTCTCTCTCTCTCTCTCTCTCTCTCTCTCTCTCTCTATGTATATATATATATAAGTTTGTGCAGTCTTTAATGATTGACACGGTTTTTTTTCTTTATTGATCTTTTAATGAGAGAAAAAAAAAAAAGAGTTCTGAATACTAACTGCCGTGTTCTCAAACAATAATTAAAAATAACCGCATTATAGTGTTGACTTGGTGATCCAAACTGCGTTACTTTCCTTTTAGGCGACATATTAATATTCAGTTAGCCTTGTGATAGAGCGCTCAAGTCAAGGTGTGATTGGTCGTCAAATCGATGAACTCGGTTCACCCCTCCATCCCAAACAGTGCTCCACGACTGGTACATCAAAGCGGCGGTATGTACTGTTCTGTCTATTGGAAAATGCATACAAAAGATGCTTTGGTTTTGTTTGTTTTTTTCAGTTTAAGTAGAGTTTCTTCTTTAACTCTTGACCAAGTGTTAAAATAACTACGTATTTCATGCTAAATAAATAAACATAGCCGATGTTTAGAAGGTGCTGAGGTGTCAAATACATATTCATTTCCTCTTCCTTCTTTCTTTCTTTCACTTTCTTTATTTCTTCCTCTTTTTTCTAGTTTCCTCGATGTCTCTTCTTCTCTGTCTGTCAGTGTCTATCTCGGCTCAGACCTGTCTTCTCTCTCTCCCTGTGTATTTGTGTGTGGTGTGTCACCTGTTGTGTGCTGTGTGTGTGTGTGGTGTGTTGTGTTTCCAAGATGTGTGTTTGAGTAAGTCTATGTCTGTGTGTGTTGTTTATTGCCGGTGTCCCTCTGTGTATGTGTAAGCCGGGTGGTATGTCTGTCTGTGATGTGTGTGTGTGTGTGTGTTTGTCCTTCCCTCTCTCTCTCTTCCTCCCTCCCCCCACTCCCCTTTTCTCTCTCTCTTCCTTCTCTATCCTCTTCCCCTTCTCTTCCCCCTCTTTTCCTTTGTAGTTTTCTCCCACCCCTCCCTTTTTCCCCCTGTCCCCCCCCTGCTGTATTTGTTCTTATTTACTTTCTTGTTCCCTGAGTTTCCCCTTTTTTGTCCAGTTATGTGTGCTTTTCTTTGCGGTGTATGTGTATCTCACCTCTGTGTGTGAGTGTTATTGTGGTTGTATGTCTTGTCTGTTTCTGTGTTGTGCGTCTGTTGTCCCCCTCTCCTCTAGCCCCTGCTCTCTTCCCATCTCTCTCTATCTTTTTCTCTTTCTCTTCTGTCTCTCCACCTTCTTCTTCTTGTTCTTTGTCTCTATGTTCCCTCTCTTCTTCCCCTGTCTGTCTCTGTCTGTCTCTCTGTCTCTGTCCTGTTTTGTCTGTCTGTCTCTCTCTCTCTCTCTCTCTCTCTCCCCTCTCAGTCCTTTCTCTCTCCATCACATGTTTTCTCTGTTCTGTTTGTTTGTCTGTTCCTGTCCTGTCCCTCTGTTCTCCCTGTCTCTGTCCCCCTGTCTCCCTCTCTCCCTTCTCTCTCTCGGTCTTCTCTCTTCCTATCTCTCTTTCCATCTCTCTCCCTCTTCCTTCTATTCACTCTCCTGTTTCTCTCCCCCCCTTCCCTCTTTTCTGTTTCTGTCTTTTCTGTTCTTTCTTTGGTCCCTCTTCCTTCCCTCTCTCTTCCCCTCTCTCTTTTTCTCGGTCTCTCTCTCGTCTTTCCCCTGTTTCTCTGTCTGTCTGTTTATCGATCTTCTTTCTCTCAACTCCTTCCCCCCTCTCTCTCTCTCTCTCTCCCCTCTCTCCCCCTCTCTCTCTCTGTTCTCCCCCCTTCCCTCTCACCTTTCTCTCCTCTACAATCTCTCTATTCTCTCCTCTCCTCTTCTCCCCCTCTCTTTTTTTCTCTTTCTCTCTCCTCTCTCCCCTCTGTCTCTTTTTCCCCTCTTTCTTCCCTCCCCCTCTATCCCTCTCGCTCTCACTCTGTCTCACCCTCTCTCTCTCTCTCTCCCTTCTCTTCCTCCCCTCTCTCTCTCCTCTCTTCTCTTCTCTCTTCTCCTTCTTCCTCTCCCCTTTTGTCTCTTGTCTCTTCTGTCTCTCTGTCTTCTCTCTCTCTCTCTCTCCCCCCCCTCTCTTCTCAGCTCTCTCCCTCTCCTCTCCCTCTCCCCCCTTGAGTTTTCCCTGTTTTCTCCATTACCTATTCCTTGTGTTTTCCTTCCCTTCTTCCTGGATGTTTCTTCTGTATTTATCTGTATGTGTCCCCTTTTTTAAGTGTTTTCCTGTGTGTATTGTTCCATCCGCCCCCCTATTTCCTGGTGTGTGTCCCTATGCCCTGTTTTCCCTAACCCTTGTCCTCCCTCCTTTCATCTTCTCTCCTGTCTTTCTGTCCCCACCTCTGTCTGTCCCTCTCTCTCTCTCCTCTCTCTCTCTCCCTCTCCCTCTTCTCTCTCTTTCTACCCCCCTCTTTTTTTCTCTCTTCTCCATCTTTCCTTTCTTCCCCTCCCCACCTCTGTCTGTCTCTCCTCCCACTCTGTCTGTCTCTCCCTGGTCCCTCACTCACTTCTCTCTTTCTCTCTCTCTCCTCTCCTCTCCCTCTTTCTCTCTCTCTCTCTCTCTCTCTCCCCTTTCTCTGTCTGTCCCCCCCTCCCTCTGTGTGTCTCCCCCTCTCCTTTCTCTCCTCTCTGTTCCCCTGTCCTATTCTCCCTGTCCTCTTCCTCTGTCTCTGTCTCTCCGGGGGGGCCTTCATAGTTTTCTTTCTTTCTCTGTCTTTCTCTCCCCGTGTCTCTGTCTCTTCCTCTCTCTCTGTCTCTGTCTCTGTCTCTCACCTGTCCCCTTTTCCCCCTTTCTTTCCCTGTCTGTCCTCCTGTCTGTCTGTCTGTTCCCTCTCTGTCTCTCTCTCTCCCTCTGTTTCTCTGTCTGTCCTGTCCCCTCTGTCTGTCTCTGTCCCTGTTGTCTCTCCCCCCTCTCTCCTCTCCCTCTCCCTTCTCTGTTTCCTCTGTCTCCTTTCCTTTCTGTGTGTGTGTGTGTGTGTGTGGTTGTGTGTGTTTTGTGTCCATCTCCTCTGTGACTGGCGAGTTCCCCCCTTAAACTCTCCCAGGTATGCCTTGACGTTCTCCCTCTCTCTCGCCTCTCTCTTCTCTCTCTCTCTCTCCTCTCTCTCTCTCTCTCTCTCTCTCTCTCTCTTCTCTCTCTCTCCATCCCTCCCTCACTCCCCTCCCCTTCCGTCCTGTGTTCCCTTTTGCAATGCTTAAACCACCCCTGCGTTTCTCTCCATCCTCTTCCCCCCCTCCCCTTTTTATCTAAATAATCCCATTTTTTTCTTACCCATCTGTTGGGAGACAAGAGATTGATTATCTTGGTATATCCATATAACCGATTTCCCCCCCCCTATTCCTTGGTTCCTCCCTACCATCTCCCCTCTTATAAAGATATCTGATTGCTCTCCCAGTAGTAATTTTTTTTAATTATTTCCCTTGTCCTCCCCCCATTATCCCTCTTCTGCGGAACTGAACTTCCCACTCCCGAAACTGATTGCTTCCTTCCCTTCTGCTTATGGCGTACAGTCCGCCACCTCCCCTATTCACCTCCCCCCCCCCCCCCCCCCCCACCTTTTTCCCCTCCTCATCCTTCAGTTTTGTTTTCGTTTTTTCATTTTCCCGACACCAGCGAGAGCACCCCCTGATTCTATTAAAGGGACCCCAAATAGAGACTGTTTAAAGCCGATTTTCCCTCTACATTCTCAAATATATTGTCTCTCCTCTGCCTTCTAAAATATTAGTGGCCTGTATTAACCCCCCTCTCTCTTCTTTCCGTCCTCCCCTTTGTACGAGGTTAAATATTTCTCTTTTATTTCCTAAATATCCCTTTTACAATCCTCCCCCCCTTTCCTCCAGTTTGGGCTTCCTTCAAATATTAAGACGACCCTCCTCCCTCATTGAATATACCTCCCCACCCTGATATTCTACCTCAAAGAAAATATATGTAATCCGTAAGTTTAATCGTATCCCTTTTTTAATTTAGTCGGAAACATCTTACAATGCAGCAAACTCAGGAATTCCCTTTAATCATCGGCTATTGGTCTGTCAACCGTTTGGTAAATTTTGACAAAATCCTCTCCAGTGAGAAAATCTGTTCCCATTTTTCCCATTAGTAGAAAGGGCTCACCCCCTTCCTGGCACATACCACGGCTTTTGTTACTACCAGTCGTGGTGCACTGGCTATAATGAGAAATAGCTCCCCCTTGGCCCCCCGACGTTCCACTCACCCGCTCCACTTCCCTTACCCCTCCCCCAATGAAGTGCCTTTTAATATAAAATCTTGATTACGCCAACAGCAGATGCCTCCCTCTTTTTTCCCTGGAAAAGATGTTTAGATTTCTTACAACCACGATATTGAGGATGTACCCTCAATAGTCCTTTCTCTCTCCCATAAGTCTGACTCGCATTCTTTTTTCAAACCCCCACTCGTCCAGATAAATCCTTCCCCCCTATATCCTATAACTCATCCAGTCGAGTGCCTACTGTTTCCTTTGAACCCATCTCGCCTTCTCTCGTTGCGTCACACTGAAACACTCGTAAGATAAATAATATATAATATAACGGCCATTCGTGTGGCACTGTAAAAAGGAATCCATCTCGCCTTCTCTCGTTGCATTCACACTGAAACACTCGTAAGATAAATAATATATAATATAACGGCCATTCGTGTGGCACTGTGAAAACGAACCCATCTCGCTTTCTCTCGTTACGATCACACTGAAACACTCGTAAGATAAATAATATATAATATAACGGCCATTCGTGTGGCACTATGAAAACGAATCCATCTCGCCTTCTCTCGTTACGATCACACTCAAACACTCGTAAGGTAAATGGTATGTAGCAGCTAGAGTTATTTTCGTGCTTACATCCAATTAAGGTTCAAGCACGCTGTCCTGGGCACACACACACCTCAGCTATCTCGACTGTCTGGCATGGGTCCCTGTTCCACGAAAAGAATCGTAGCTACGATTAAATGCAGTGACGTACGGCCAGGTTTGTGGCTGGCACACGTAAACGCTACAGCCGTTCCACAAATCAACCTTAAAGGGACATTCCTGAGTTTGCTGCACGTTTCAAGATGCTATCGACTAACAAAGACTTTTTAACGATTGTAATTACATATCAAATATCTTTTTCCTGCATAATATATTAGTGGCTGTATATTAAACGTGTTTCCCTGATCGTTTCTAATATTTTCCTACTAGGTTAAATTTCATGTGATGTCCCAAAAAAACTTTTTTCCGTACCCCTCTATATTATTTGAAGACTTTTCCCTCCAGTTTTATGCTAATATACTAAACCAGAAATATATTTAATATGTAAGCTTAATCGTAGAAATATTTTATTAGTCGGAAACATCTTACCCCGCAGCAAACTCAGGAAGTCCCTTTAAAATCTTCCTTCCTGCGAAGAAGGGCGAATTAGTTTCTCCTCCTAAATAAGTTTACTCAACTTTTCAGAACATTCCCTTCCTCCCCCTCTCTAGTCCCCTCCTAGAATTCTGAATGCAAAATATTATTGGTCCTTCAATCTTAAGGTATAAATGATTTTCCTTGTCTTCTACAGGTAATGCTTTTTCAGGAAAACTATTTTTGAAACGTTTTCCCTCTTCCCCTCCCCAACTTCCCCTATTCCATACCCCCAAACCCCTTAGAAACTTTGCTATCCCGATCCCGATCTCAATCAGCCCCTCCAAATACCTCCCCCACCCCTCCCCCCTCTTCCCCACCGTGCCTGGTGCCGACCTCCTTGTTTGTACTTATAGGATGTCGCATTAATTTCGCAGGATCTTTTTGAGCCTCCTTTCAAGCGACTACCGTAAATACATCGTGCCCCCTATTCTGGCTCCCCTCCCCCCCCATTACTTTCAATCGTGTTCCCGGTCGAGGGTGCCATATTCAGTGGTTTAAAGTCCAAACTAAGCCTTTGAAACGGTTGGCGACTACGGGTACGAGATGAAATGCTTGGCGTTGAACTGCGGCCCCTCAGTTTCCTCTCCCCCCCCCTCTAGCAAGGCTCCTTCGAGGGTAACGGGCGCCTCGCCGTTTTTCTCAGTACTCTGTGGACGGTGTAGTTGTCTATGTATTCGAAGAGTATTCCCTGTCTGTAGAGACCATCCCGGCGCGACGTCACCACAAGTCCAAACTTCCCGTCTCGTAGTTCCATGGCGTGGATGGCACACTCACCTCCGTCAGGAAACTTCTTAAAGTTGCCCTCACGAATGCCTCCCGGCAGTGAGCTGATGTCCGAGGTGTCCCCGACCAAGTATCGAGCGTACTGGCTATTGATCTTGGAGACGGTCGCGGAAGGACGGGCCTTGGCTGGATGGTCACTACTCGCTGGGGTGACGGCCTTCCGCTTCGCAGCAGCACCATCCGTAGGAATCTTGACGGCCGCCGTGGAATCTCGCAGATCGCCGTGTCCAACTGCGGCGTCAACTGGTCCATTGGCTCAGTCTGTTCAGATGTCACTGCGTCGGCTGGCACTGGTTCTTCGGGTCCCGGGGATGGGGGCGGTGACGCAGACAGGACCCTCTCGCTGGCCTTTGAGCCGCCCCCCTTTAGGTCCCCCTTGAGCCGTCCCTGGTGCAGGTTTCCTCTTCCTCCTTCCTCTTCCCTTCCTCTTCGTCGTGTTCGTTACTGCGTCGCCATATATGGTTGCCCGTGACGCAATGTAAGCGACGCGTACTCCAACAAAGAGCCGTAGCTTGCAATAAGTCCTCCCAGGTGGTGGCGGTGGGTGGTGGTGGGTGTGGTGGGAGGGGGGGGAGAGAGAGGGGCATCTCGAGAGGCAGAGCGATACGCCTTTTCTCATCGAAGGCATAGCTCGGAATGCTTATCACAGA
>NW_024533802.1:0-31691 GCF_016097555.1 Gigantopelta aegis | reverse complement strand
ATAAACTACCAAATCAGTAAACTGTCCTTTCTTTCTTGAGTCCCAAAGACTATGGATTTACTGAAGAAGAAAGTAAATTAATTATAGCACACCCTCTTTTTAGAGTTTCCTTTTATAATTACCAAAGGGGAGTACCAATTGGTTGTCTGGCTTGGGGCACAGGACCTTTTAAAACCCATGTGTGTCCTGCCTCATCGGGAAGTTCAACAAGGAAAGAGGTAAACTTTTAATATTTTTGTTTTCCTACCAGTAATAATTAAACCAAATTTTCTAAGGTTTTTATTTCTATCGTGTACCATTACAATCTATTCTAGACAAAATCATCTCATAAAAGTGTCTTCTGCAATTAAAAAAAGATATGGGGTTTTAAAAACTAATTTCTTGTATCACTAAAAGACTTACAATAAAGAAGTGAGGATGGTTTAAAAAGTGGTTTTTATCTCTCTCTCCTCCTTTCCCCCCTCCCTCCCTCCTCTCTCTCTCTCTTCTCTCTCCCTCTCAGACTTTTGGTTATGGTTAGGTTTTTTTTTGTTTGTTGTTTGTTCTTGTCTATCTTCACGTTAATTTTTCATAACTTTTGGTAGAGTTGCTTTTATGTGTGGATTATTTTTGAGCAATACCTTAAGTAAAACTTTAAATAATAACCTATTGGTTGCTACAGTAAATTAATGTTAATGTACATTAGACATATGTATATGATTATTAAGGTGGTACAGCTTTAAATTTGATATTATATGAATTATTTCTTACTCTCTCTCTCCTTCTCTCTCTCTCTCTCTCTATTCCTCTCTCTCCGCCCTCTCTCTCTCCCCTCTTCCACCTCTCTCCTTTCTTACCTCTTCTAGATTCATTGGGCTTCTGTGCATTAATGGGCCTATAAAAGGTCGAGTTACTCAACTCCTACTTGTTGAGACCCTAATTCAAATATCAATGGGGGGAACTAAAACAAAGATAAAAACATTAATCATCATCCACACAACTACTATACAACAAACACTCTATCCCTACAATAAGATACATTCAGTAATAGGATTATTTGTGTATATAACACTACATTATTACATTAATATCCAAGCACTATGGAGGATACTGAGCTATCATTATATTTATTGTATATTTAACCTTAAAAGTAGCCATTTTGTTACACCAAGAAGCACCCTTTTGTTATCCTCAAACATTGTATCCTTTATATTGTTAAGTTTTGGCTGTTCCAATTATGTTTGTTAAGTTTTTGATATTAAATGAATTATAATTATTGAGAGTAACCTTTATGACAGAGGGTTAAACAATATAATATTGCACAGTATGTATTAATAGCTAATTTATTATTATTAATACATTGTTATGATAAATAATCAAATGTTTGTTACAATATCCTAATGTGGTCACAAGGTTTCAGAACCCACAAGAGGTGAATGACTGATTTTTGTATATAAACCATATACTGAAAACAGCCACTATAAGATTAGTTATGGTCAGCTACAGATCCTGTGTCCAAGATTTATAGAGGAATTGCTTCAAGTGACTGGTACTGTCCAGATATGAAGTTATTGTTTTTTTTGTTTATGAAAGAGAAGAAGTGCCAAGTATGCTTTATCTATAGTTATACAATAGTTGGTGTAATATCTTGGTTGATTTTATGAGCTATGCCAGCATGATTTTGTATATAGTTTATGTTCACTAATGTACACAGTATATTTCATGAACGGGTGGAGCCAAATAATGGTTATTCCCACAAGAATTGTAAATATAGAATATAGTTTTTATATGTTTGTGTGCAGAATTCACACCCTCATATATAGTATAGACATCTTTTTAATAATACTCAATACAACAATTATATTGTTTCCTCCTAGTAATAATTGCTGTTTTAAGGGCCAGTAGTGTGTGACATAATTGTTTTAAAAGCATAAAGGCTCAAACTTTATGTCACTTTCAATATTTTTAGTAGCAAACAGTCAATTGTCCACTGAGCTAAAGAAGTCATAACTGCCAGAAAAGAGTCATAACTAAATGCGCCTATAGTATGTGTTAAATATTGACATGAACATAGGACCACTGAGTAATTGTTGAAGTCCCTCATAGGGTAAAGACATATTTGACAGAACTTATGCATGAATCAAAGTCCATCGTTTTGTATATTGGTACCAACTTTGGAACTAAAGTATGGAGGACAGTTGAACCAGTCATCTGGATAATTGATGGAGTGTGATAATAGTTAATAATTTAAGAAATTCAGTGCAGGTTTTATTGTGACCTTAGCATGAATAATGACAGTTACCAGTTTGTGACTATAAAACCCTTACTGTCTTCTAGTGTAGTGAAGCTTTATTTTTAGCCACTAAATCCAAAACTTATGTTATTCCTTGAAAGTCAAAGAACACCTGTGCAGAGTTTCTTGGATTACATTATCTTCATCACTTACCATATCTCTATCTAAATTATCATTGTATTAAGATTTCTAGTAAAAATGTGTATAGTCCACTACTGACTAATAATAGTTAGGAAAATACCACTGCTATGGCAAGATGAAATTGAAAGATGTTTGAAAGCAGATTCTATAAATGTTCTGACTCATTCTCATTAAAATCTATACCCAGTATATAGCCAACTTGATCATATATTACATACTAATGATAATATTGTTAATAACATATATGGTAGTTTGCAGTAGTATTGGAGATTATTAATTGTAATTTTACAAAAGGATTTCATGTATATTTGTCAATAGTAGTAACATGTAGTAGTTGACCACACATTTTATATATTTTACAAAAAGAGATATGGTTGACAAGACAACCATCAGATACTTCTAGTATAATCATACTGAGTAAGGATAAAACAACTGCTGTTATTCTAGTAGTATGACCTGCACTGAACACCTTATATTTACACTAGTTACCACAGTAAAACTTTCCCAATATATCGGAGAATTTAATTTCATGTGTGCTTGCTCTTCTATTAGTGAAGGAACAGTCCTTGGGTATACAGAACAGATTCTTTAGAGAAATATTTAAAATAAGGTCATTCCAGCTTGGGTGTTCTCGGTGTAACTTTTTTTTGATTAAAAATAAATTCCACCCACTAGACGCCAGAAAACTACTTGTTAGCAATTTACTTCCAGTATATACAATTAGCATGGGTGGAACTTCTGTAATAATTATTAACTATAAAACTATCTCCACCTACCATACATGGCAGTTAAATTTACTATTGCAGAATTTATCATGTTATGAAGAATTAAAAAAAAAAAAAACGATAGTTCAAGTATTGAGTCAATAAAAACTACTGAACATTTAAGATAAAAGATTCTATGATCTCTTACTTGGCAGTAACAATAACACTTAAAAAGATACAAAAACATTTAAACATTACACATGATGTTGGAGAGTTGCTACATTAGAAATGGTTGCTAGGTTACACCTAAAACATGAGTTCGTGTGTACTGATAAGGTAGGCCAATAGTGTCAGAGAATGATTTGGCTTGAGTCCTTTCAAATAGTGTTGAACCAAACATACGATTGAGATCACTGACTTCAAGTTTATGCTTACGATTAGGGATTTCCTCCTCTCAAGAGCCTAGAGAACAAGAGTTAGTGAAGTTTTAAGCTAAAGTGATTACTACGTCAATATGAATGTCATACATCTATGCATTTATACTAAGTTCTATATATAGTTGAGCGAATACTGGATTTTATTTATTGTTATTTGTTATTTTATTTGTCTATAATAACTTGTTTGTTTGTTAGTCTTATCAATTAGTTTGTTATTCTAATACATTTTGTTTATCTCCTACTATCTGTCAGATTGTGTCAATATATATATAGTTATAGAACAATGGTTGTCTATACTGTATAAATAAACTGTATTGCCTCCATTGATGATGTATTTATAAAAGGATGTTGGACTACACATTTGTAGTCATAGTGAAAAATATCTTGGATTTTGATGTTCAGCTGCTTACCTTGGAAATGACTCTTAGAAACATTTGTAATATGTGAAGTGACTCATCAGGAAGATGATGCAGTTTAGATTGTATATCTCTTACTGGACTACTTTTCTTTACTTGTTGACTGATCTCCTATGAAACATAATGTAAGTTTTATAGTCTGTTATATTTAGTTTGAACACCTTGGCTATTTCTGACGGTACTAAAATCCCAGTTTTCCATCAGTTAGTAATGACTTCAGCATACAAAGGGCACTACTAGGATTAGTAAGTGCTGAGAGATCAGGTCTCTGTAAAAAGTGAGAGGATGTTGATAAAAGTGAAGTTTGTTAACAGTCACTCTCTCTTCTCTCTCAACTCACTTCTCCTTGTTCTATCTCTTGTAACCAACCTTCATTATTCCAAGGTCAGTCGATAGCTTAAACACATGCTTATCAAGAGGAGTGGGTACTCCATTAGAAAATCCAGACAATATTCAGCAGCTTTCAGCGATGGCATATATGACACAGGTTTAGCTATAGAAGAATGTAAATACTTACTAACTACTTTATAGATTAAATGTAACATACCTCTCAGCCGTACTTCATCAATAACTTGATTAAGACTACCCAGCCAGTCCTCTAGCTCCTAAAAATAGACAGTAAATAACAATTAAAAGTTGGCAACTATTAATATATTATAACTATTATTCTACCAATAATTTTATAGAGATAGTTGATGGCTGGTCTACTTACCATTCCTAGACTGACATCCTAAGACAATACTTGTCTCATAACGCATTAGTATTGCAAGACATTGTAGTTGGTTCTTTTCTCCAACTGGTATGGCTTTCACCATACGATTAATAGGTATCTCACCTAATGGACGACTTACCTAGCAAGATAAAAATATACACCTGATAACATTTATTAATAAATATATCCATTAGTTTTTATTTTTTAACAATCCACTAATCTATTTAACTACTTATCCATCCATCCATCTTATAACTTACTCTACTAGGACTATCTGAGGACTCATAGTACAAGAGTCCATCTTCGACTAATTGAAAGTATCGTGGTTTCCAGTCAGTAATTGAACTAGAGCTGGATTCCTTTAGTAAAATACCTTGTTTACCAATTCCCTATAACAATACAAAACATATTAATTTATATTACAGACTATGACATAATGAAATATATAAATGTATGGATAGTTTTCCACAAGTCTAACTAAACAATACAAGGTCATAATATTACTGCATGTAGACCATCTATACACATAATATAGTACTAAATAATACATCAGTATCTACATAGTATGTGTTAGATATTACATTACATTATAATTATACTAATACAATATATTATTACTATAGTAAAATATTTGTACTATATGTGTCCAAGTATGACAAAATGTCTTATTACAAAATAAATTTCAAAACTAACACTTGTATATAAACAGTTGCTATATGGCCATTAGGAAGTCTATATAATTTGCTACACATTAACAACTATCATTGTGTTTCCTGGAAACCAACTTTCATGAACGTCCTGTTCAAGATACCCATGTAGCAACTGTTTATATACAAACATTTATTCGTAATAGTTTTGTCATGATAAGATTTTTTGTCACATTTGGTTATATATTGTGATAACTTACAGTGAATTCCTGACCATCTTCTGGTATACATAATGTACCACCAGTTACTGCTAAATGTGATCTCTCTCCCATTACTGCTTTTGTCTTCCTTTGAACAACAGGTGAACGAGATCTGTTAGGAGGTTTATAACGAAGTTGTTCTCTTTGCTGACTGACTGTCCATCTATATTGGATGGATTAATGGATAGATAAATAAATAAATGATAGATGGATGATTAAGGAATTAGTTAGATGTTTGGAAATATGTATGTTTAATATTGAGTAATACTAAGTAATACTGAGTAATACTGAGTTATACTAAGTATACTGAGTTATACTGAGTTTATACTAAGTAATACTGAGTTATACTAAATAATATCAATATTATGTATCAGACAGTATAATATGATGTAATAATATTTAAACACACAAGTAGTTGCATACAATAAAATAGGTGTTAATTAAAAATTGGCATTAGTAATAATACTATTAGTATACGTTATACTAAACATATGTTATATTAAACATTGTTATATTACATTATATACTTATAAATTATGTTATCACGACATTATCAGTTATTTAACATGTAAACACAATCATACAACTATGAATATACTTAATGATGTAACCAAACAACATGAAAGTAAATTGTGTCATGAATTATTCATGAGATGAATAATCTACAAGTGAGTAAGCAAGTATACAATAGTGACATTAATTATATATGTGTATTATATACTAGGCGCTTGGCTTATAAGAGCAGCTGTCCATGTTATCATTGTTGTAATACAAAACTGAGGCTACTATTAAACAATTCAAACAATGAACAAATGAAGTGTTACTATAAATAGCATATGATCACACATCATAACATTACTATAAATAACACAAAGCATAAGTTGTAAACTGTAATTAAGAAGCCCTTATTACAGGGGATGATTCGTTCACCTTCGATCTCCTAATTTGGAATTTTCTTGATGATGGGATGTAAGGGGCTTACGAGGAAGACCCACACGTAAATCCATATCAGAATGAGATGAGGTAAACCCTTTAGGTTTGCTAGGAGGAGGAGGAGGGGCTGGTCGGTCAGGTGGTCCTCCGATGGTTCCGCCTGGTTTCCGCTTTTGACGAGGTGGTGGAACTGGGGGTGGAGTCTTCTTTTTGGGTGCATCTACATGTTCTTGTTTGGATACCAATTGAGGGGAATGAGCTGGACTTTTACGAGGACGGGAGATTATCATAGGAGGTGGCAAAGGAGGATCTTGTGAGGAAGAGGCAGCTCTTATTGGTAATTGAGGGGGAGCCAGGTACAAACGGTTTAGGCAAGTTTGAAGCTTTTGCAGAAAAACTGAGGAGAGGAGCTAGGAGGTTGTGGAGAGTTGGTTCCTTTGTTAAACTGAGGGGAAAAC
Source organism: Gigantopelta aegis (assembly GCF_016097555.1). Lineage (NCBI taxonomy): Eukaryota > Metazoa > Mollusca > Gastropoda > Neomphalida > Peltospiridae > Gigantopelta > Gigantopelta aegis. The sequence goes on along the minus strand of NW_024533802.1, from coordinate 24,711 downwards.
CATTCTGTTTAGTTGAGGGGAAGAACCACCTATAACATAAGGAGGAACTTTTGGTTTGGATAATTCGTTTGAAGTGGATGACCCATTCTTTGCATGTGGTTGAACATCAATTCCCCAACTTGGCTTTTTCAATGGTTGTGGTTTGGTTTAATGGGTGGTGGCTCGGGACTAGGGACCCATTCACGTGGGTTCCATGATTCATCTTCGGCAAAAAGTTTTCCATCAATGGGACGGGTTGCATCTTCTTCTGGTTCCTCTATCATACCTACTTCTTCATCTGTTCCATCTAATTCCTCATCGTCGAGTAATTCATCATCAGTGTCCGGTTTGTAATCAGATATTTTAATGGTAACAACCTCTTTAGGTGAAACAGGAGTTGGAGGTTTGATTATCTCATAATCCACGTCAGTACCCATTTGAACCTCGGTGAGTGTTGCATAACTGTGCTCAGCTGAGCATTCATCAAATTCTTTCAAATTGTTTAATAAGTCTTCATACTACTACTCTCTTTCGCACGAGTAAGATTACCTTCTTCTAATCTAATTTGTCTTTCCGGTGATTTGCTTCGAACACGTTCCTTCATTGGCTCTGGAGTCAAATTTTCAGATTCTACAGACACATTTTTCCTCCACTTCAACACTTTGAGCTTTAATAATTTGGTCCAGTTTAGCTGCTTGTGTAGATGGGGTTTTAGCAAAGGGAGGTGGGCGTGGTGGTGGTGGACGTCTTCTTTGTTCAGCTCCACCCAATTTAGGACTACTATTCTGTCCAGTTCGCTTGTAGTTCATATGTGGCAATGGACGATTTTGTAGGTCTGGTGAGGGAGACTCAGGTGGTGTTTGGATACGTTGGAATCTTCCCCAAATACCTTAGGCCTCACAATAGGGTGATGTTGCTTTGATTTTGACTTGAGTTCTGCCTTGGATGGTTTGGCTGGATCAGGTGATTCCGGCTTTCCTTCTTCTTCTTCAAAGACAGTGAGGTTATTGTAACCACTTCTCTTGTTTTTTTTCTTTTGAAACAAACCACTTACTCGATTCTTATCACTACTAGTAAGTTGAGAACTGAAGTCTGGCACACTCATTCCCGCTTCTTCAATTTACCAATTAAATTAGGACCATGTGCATGTGCTAGAGCATCACTAGTTTGGCGAGAGACATGTTGATGTTCCCCTAAAGAAGTAAATAGTTATATATATAACATGTCTTTATTTCTCCGTTTGCTCACTAGCTCCTTCTCTGGCTCTCTCTCTCTCTCTCTCTCCATTGTCTCTTACTTTCAGGTTCTTCTTCAGGTTCCTGTTGCTTTTTGTTTCCTCTTTTCATTACTTCAAGGAGACGAATACCTTCCTCTTTGCTCTGAATTTCTTCAACAAAACTTGCCGAAATGATCCAGTCTTATCTCCTGTGCTACCTTCCCACCAACCATCACCTCCTTTCTCAATTATCTAGGTTAGAATAAAAAATATATCAAATTAAGTCACTGTGGTAAGTACCGATGTCTACAAGTCTAGAGCTTACTAATAGTAACTATCCTAGGTCACTGTGGTAAGTACTGATGTCAACAAGTCTAGAGCTTACTAATAGTAGCTATCCTAGGTCACTGTGGTAAGTTCTGATGTCAACAAGTCTAGAGCTTACTAATGGTAGCTATTCTAGGTCACTGTGGTAAGTACTGATGTCAACAAGTCTAGAGCTTACTAATGGTAGCTATCCTAGGTCACTGTAGTAAGTACTGATGTTCACTAGTCTAGAGCTTACTAATAGTAGCTATCCTAGGTCACTGTGGTAAGTACTGATGTCAACAAGTCTAGAGCTTACTAATGGTAGCTATTCTAGGTCACTGTGGTAAGTACTGATGTCAAACAAGTCTAGAGCTTACTAATAGTAAACTATCCTAGGTCACTGTGGTAAGTACTGATGTCAACAAGTCTAGAGCTTACTAATAGTAGCTATCTAGGTCACTGTGGTAAGTACTGATGTCAACAGTCTAGAGTTTACTAATGGTAGCTATTTCTAGGTCACTGTGGTAAGTACTGATGTCAACAAGTCTAGAGCTTACTAATGGTAGCTATCCTACTAGGTCACTGTAGTAAGTACTGATGTTCACTAGTCTAGAGCTTACTAATAGTAGCTATCCTAGGTCACTGGGGTAAGTACTGATGTCAACAAGTCTAGAGCTTACTAATGGTAGCTATTCTAGGTCACTGTGGTAAGTACTGATGTCAACAAGTCTAGAGCTTACTAATGGTAGCTATCCTAGGTCACTGGGGTAAGTACTGATGTCAACAAGTCTAGAGCTTACTAATGGTAGCTATTCTAGGTCACTGTGGTAAGTACTGATGTCAACAAGTCTAGAGCTTACTAATGGTAGCTATCCTAGGTCACTGTAGTAAGTACTGATGTTCACTAGTCTAGAGCTTACTAATGGTAGCTATCCTAGGTCACTGTGGTAAGTACCAATGTTCACTAGTCTAGAGCTTACTAATGGTAGCTATCCTAGGTCACTGTGGTAAGTACTCACTCTATAAATATTAATAGTAAATATCCTTTCCCCATTACATAGTGTACACTATTACACCTCAATAACATACCTCTATAACATCACCTTCATCAAAAGCAAGATTAGATTCATCTCCAAGTGTATCATATTCATACAAAGCTACTGCTATAGGTCTATGGACAAAACAATCAAATAATGCTAAAATCAAGTTAAGAAATATCGTCATAGCAACGATACATATGCACATATTGTATATACTTACCTTTAACTTGTGACCAATCAAGATCATATATCTTTAGTCTTTTTTTTGTCTCCTCTCACCTTTTCTTATCTCACGAATTTCCTCCTCAGTTGGCTCAAATCTGTAAATGAATAAAGATATATGTGATGGTTTGTGTGTGTGTGTGTGTGAGAGAGAGAGACTCACCTGTTAAATAAGAAAAATGGCAGAGGACTTTGGGCATTGATAATAACATTATCAGATAGTTCAGCTTGTCCTTGATTAAATTGAATATTCTGTATGGCAAACCAGTTCTACTAGCTAAATCCTGCTTGACATCTTTAACTGTGGTTGTCTTAAGTACCATCAGACTAAGTTCTGTGCCTCGAGAAATCTAAAAATCGAAAATGAAAAATAGAAAGTTAATCAAGTTTCCATTATGGTAACCATGACACAAATATTCATCCCAAAACAATGACTTCAACCAATTACTTCTATTACGCCGGATCTTATTTCGAAAGTCACATGACATTCAAGAACATACAAAGAGGGTTAAAAACAAACACAAAAATCAGCTGCCAGTATTAATATAATCATCACTAGTTATAAATAGTTATAAATATAAACCCACAATAGAATTAGAGGACAGTAGAGTAATATTCAAGGTACTGTAACAATAAAAGAATGTCAACAATATCTTCTGAATGTTTTCCAAGTAATTATTGAGAGAGATTGTAATCCTAATTGTTTTTGTGGTCATTATAAATAGTGTTAAAACAACAAGGGGATGGGCAAACCTAGACTAATACAAATCCAATTCTTAAAGAGAGGTAATAACACAAGTGACTAAACTAAACAATATAAAGGAGTGCAAGTTTTTTAGCTGACATTTATATGACCATTTACATCTAAACAATAAAACAATAAAAGGAGTGCAAGTTTAGCTGACATTTATATGACATAAGAACATTGTTGTGTCACAGATAATGAGTTTGAACATCATGTATTAAAATATCAAGGTAGCTTAAAACAAGAGGCAGTCTCCTTTACAAGACTTGTGTAATGAGGTAATTATTGTATGCTATAAGTACATATTGTGGTCACAATACTTAATAGTTTGTAGACCCACAACAGGATGAGAGACTGGTTGTGTATATAAACAAAGGAGGGAGAGTACATATATACATTCTCAACGGTGCTAGAGTAGAGCTACTTTGTTAATTAAAAATTTAGCAAATTTTTGAGAGGGATTATTATCCCTTAAAGTTATGTAAATAAGTCATGTTCATTTACACAATGTAAAAAAGGCTTCATCTGACATTTGTATGCCATAAGTACATTATTGTGATCACAATACTTATATAGACAATGTGAGTGAACAGCATGTATGTATATTAATCAAGGTAGCATATCTGTTACAAGACTTGTAAGAGCTATGCATAAGGTAATAATATGCTATAAATTCATTATTGTGGTCACAACACTTAATAGTTGTAGACCCACAACATGGTGAGAGACCAGTCGAGTATATAAACAAAGAGAGAGCCTGTTTCAATGGAGTTTAGAAGTAGAACTGAATCAAATTTTTGAGAGGGATCATATCCCTTACAATTAAATAAATATATTATTATGATGTGGTTATACATTAAGGTTGGTTCACATAACGATTTAAAGCCTTGTGTCACATTGTGTACGAAACGTAAATTTATGAACACAAGGTGTGTGCATGTTGCAACACGAGGATAGAATTGATTTCTATCTTGATTGTCTAAGCAATGCAGCCATCAAATTGCGATAACCACGTGTTTTGACTGACAAGAAACTTATTGAGAATGTTTTTGTCATTTCCCTTGCTTGTGCCAAGTATCTAGAAAAATCTATGAGGATACAAGAGCAAGAGAAACATGATGAAGGAAGTAGCTAACCAGGTAACAGCAAACAGAAAAACTCTCTTTTATATTTACTCAGCTGTTGAGTAAATATAAGAACAAAAGAATATGTAAAAGAGAGTCTATTCCACTCAGACTAGAGCTACAACAAATTTTTGAGAGGGATAATGTCCCTTACAATTAAATAAATATATATTGATGTATACGTATTCCATAGATCATATTCATTTACATAAAGTAATAAAAAGTTTCAGCTGACATTTGCGTGCCACAAATACATTATTGTGGTCACAACACTTATCACCCCACAAGAGGATGACTTAACAGTAGAATATATAAAGGGAAGAGAAGAAAGACAGGCCTACTTGAGTTCTTTCCAGTGTGTGACTTGTGATTACTGTGAAAATTTTTTGAAAGGGATAATGTCCCTAAATGTTGAAAAATTCATTGCTGTTGTCATAACAGCCCCACAAGAGGATGAGTGAGCAATAGATTATATAAACATTAATTATAACATATTGGATTAATAATGTATCTAAGGACATATACTTTAGAAGGCTAAACCAAATTTTTGCAAAGGGATCATTACATCCCTAAAATATTTAAGTAAATAATTTTGTTTAAGTGCATTTTGGTAAAAAAAAGAAATTGTGTTACGAATTATGTATACGAAGCAATTATAGGCCTGCCTACTTCCCAAGCAATTTTAATCTTCACGATTAACAAGATTATAATCATAAAGTAATTATCTTTACAAGCAGTGTCTGACAGACAATGAAAAACTATAGAATAGTAGAAATATAGGCAAAGAAGCAAGTATTATCAGTCATACTCGTTGTCATAGCAATCATAGTTACTATTAATAGGTTGCTATATACAATGATGGTTTAAGAATGTAGTTTAATTTCACTTGGAACTTTCTATTGTTGCATACAACAATAGAATGTACATACCAATCTGCATAACTTTCTATTGTTGCATACAACAATAGAATGTACATACCAATCTGCATAACTTTCTATTGTATACAACAATAGTAAACAAAGTCTTACATACCAATATTGCATAATGAGTAGTAGTTAATACAAATATTGTTAGTATTATTTGTTGTTAATTCTGTTCAATTCAGAATTTTCCTACACAACATAGATGTCCTTTAATTCACTGTTAATACAATAACAGAACAAACCAAAATATAATAATTATTTTAATAGTATTGTTGTACTTTCCAGTGCTATATTTTACCAAATATGGCACTGGAAAGTTGGGAAAGCTATGATGTCACTCAAAGACATTTTACAAAAGTTTCAAGCCTCAACCAGTCATATTCATTTTTGAAACGTTCGCAATAGCAATTCAATTTGTTGGTTACAATGTGTGTTGGTAGTTAGTTAGCAAGTCAATTTGATTGGTCAGTTTCACAATAAATAAAGCCATATATCAATAATATATAACATATGGCTTATATACTATTTATAGACAGCTGTATGTATGAACTTGAACTACATACATTAATACTGTACCACACACAGATATATAAAGTAACAATATTATCCTATTAATTGTTTTTGAAGATACTCATTTCATAGCGTAACAATAACTAAAGCTACAATGATATAAAATTAATAACACTATGAAGACTAAAAACTATAGAATACTAAGGTCTGTTCGCGTTCACCTTGCCAGTAAAAAAATGATCATAACTTTCTAATAACTCGACCAAATTCAAAATTTCAAAGTCAAGTAGTTTTCCTGACAATCATCCGTTCTTTTGACGTCATTTTGTATATGATAAGACCCACAACAACAAGATTTGTTGTACTTTCCATAAGTAAAGTATAGGAGATGACATTGACCACAAGGAATGTGATCTCATGAATTTCGTTAATCAATAAAATGGCTGCCGTTTGAAGAGAGAAAACAGTATGGTTGGAAATTCATTCTAACTGTAAAACTTAATCATATAGATATAGATCAAAGTACTATACTACTGTAGATAATAAATTTGTTCTTATAGAAAAGAAAATCAACTCTGTACACGCAGACATGTGGGCTTTTATTTTCATGAAATATAAGAATAACACCATAAGTATTTAATTTATGATCTGTGGTATGTGTTATGTATAATACTTCCACTCACTACTAATTCCGGCAGCAAGGTGAACGCAAACAGACTATAGAAATATAGCCAGAGAAATAAACTAAAGAAAAGCTTTAATCATTGTTCTATATATTAGCAGCACTGTCAATGGAACACTAGAAATATTAACAAACTAAAGAAAAGCTTTAATCATTGTTCTATATATTAGCAGCACTGTCAATGGAACACTAAAAATATTAACAAACTAAAGAAAAAGCTTTAATCATTGTTCTATATATTAGCAGCACTGTCAATGGAACACTAGAAATATTAACAAACTAAAGAAAAGCTTTAATCATTGTTCTATATATTAGCAGCACTGTCAATGGAACACTAGAAATATTAACAAACTAAAGAAAAGCTTTAATTATTGTTCTACATATTAGCAGCACTGTCAATGGAACACTAGAAATATTAACAAACTAAAGAAAAGCTTTAATCATTGTTCTATATATTAACAGCACTGTCAATGGAACACTAGAAATATTAAACAAACTAAAAGAAAAGCTTTAATTATTGTTCTATATATTAGCAGCACTGTCAATGGAACACTAGAAATATTAACAAACTAAAGAAAAGCTTTAATTATTGTTCTATATATTAACAGCACTGTCAATGGAACACTAGAAATATTAAAAAACTAAAGAAAAGCTTTAATCATTGTTCTATATATTAACAGCACTGTCAATGGAACACTAGAAATATTAACAAACTAAAGAAAAGCTTTAATTATTGTTCTATATATTAGCAGCACTGTCAATGGAACACTAGAAATATTAACAAACCAAAGAAAAGCTTTAATCATTGTTCTATATATTAACAGCACTGTCAATGGAACACTAGAAATATTAAGTACTAGAAATAAAGGTAAAGATCATGCTAGTGAGAAGGTTTGATCACTATTATCACAGTTAGGGTTAATAAAAGTTCATTGGTTGCTTCATACACATCATTGGCTAAAGGATAAGGTTAGGTTCATTGACCACTGCTTACAACAACACAATCTCTTTATTGCATAACTGCATGTACACACACATTTATATATGTATGCGTTACATATACATATATATACATATACTTATACATATATATGTGTGTCTGCATGTGTGCTATCCAAAACCTAGCAGGCATATGTAAGTTTCAATTTCTGCTTTAAATAGGGAACAAACTCCCTTTCAAAAATTAAACCAAAAAAAGTTATTCTACTTAATACCTAATATAGTCTCATATATTTATATAGTTACAGAGGTTCACAACCATTTGTGGGTTTGTAACCAAAATTATATTCATGAGTTAGTTCTACTATAATTATTATTATATTGTAAATTAATAATTTTGTTAGCTGACTATTCGTATAATGACCACTTTTGAATAAATCAAAGCTCTGATTAAAAGATTATTTTCAACCTGATTATGTTAACTATGGAAGCTCAATGGGAACAGCATGAAATAAGCAAATATTAATACTGATCTCTACCTCCTAAACCCTAAAGAGTAAGTTGTTAAAGTATGTAATGTGAGGTTAAGACTATCCCCTAAAAGGTTCTATAATTAACAACACAGAAGTGACTCTATTTATTTAGTTTAAGAGACTGAGAACAAATGTCACATTCAATTTCTGCTATTAGTTTTGTTTTTTCTATATATTTTTTTTATGAAAATAACGTATTATGGCAATTAATTTAAAGGAAAGAATCTTATAAACTTATCTGCTACAGTTTACAAAGCATGTATTTACCACAACTATTAAATTCTGCATATAACATCACAATGGTTCAGTAAATTATTATAACCACACCTATTTATGATGTCATAATGACTCACCGGTTGTTGTGTCTTCTGATCAACAGCCACACTAGTACAAACATTACAACATATCTCATACTCCTGCTTTGGCTAAGAAAAGAGAAGAGAAAAAAATAAAGAACTTAAATCGTCATTGTTTTTCCTACAATAGTGGCTACAATTAAATTAGTGAACATTAGTACTTACCACAGTGACCTAGGATAGCTACCATTAGTAAGCTCTAACTTCAGTACTTACCACAATGACTTAAGATAGCTACCATTAGTAAGCTCTAACTAGTTAACATCAGTACTTACCACAGTGACTTAAGGATAGCTACCATTAGTAAGCTCTAAACTAGTGAATCATCAGTACTTACTCTAGACTAGTGAACATCAGTACTTACCACAGGATAGCTACCATTAGTAAGCTCTATTACTGTTTAGGTACAAAGTACAGTAACAAGTTCTACATCAAACAACTTATCAAATATAATATTACCAGACAGGACATAGCATTACTATCATTGCACTGAAATAATACATACCTCTAATATTACAGGGACAATGATCATTATATGATACTTTTTGTACTGTACTTAATGAATGATGTAACTTCCCCATAAAGGATAGTTGTAACTATCCATCAAATCCATAGTAACCATTATAGTCAGGTACATTAAAATTTCATATAGATATAGTTAACCTCAGGTTTTGGCGGTTCTGGTGTTGCCTGCTTCGCCTGTTTCTCTGGTTCCTTTGGGACTTCCTTCTCCTTGTCCATTTCGTCAAACTCTTTGACTCTTTTCATGGAGAAGTTAAGAGATTCTTGCAGTGAATTTGATCTTTTCTCACATTGTTTCTACCATACTTTAGCAGCATTGAGTAATGCTGGAGTTTGAGTTGATATGTTACGTAATGAAGTGATGTCATCGCTTTTCGAACGATACCCAAATGCAAGAACATTGTCTATAAGTGCTGTACAAAATGAATAAACCTGAGAGAGAGAGAGAGAGAAAGGAGGGGGGGGGGGGAGAAAGTGTCATAAAATAGTTATAGATACACAGATAAATGAATAGTTTGACAAGTAAACTAGATAACTTGAATAGTTAGAAGAATGGATGGAATTAAGACAAGGTACAAAAGAGAGACAGATTGACTGACAGAAAGAATCTCCTATTACTAAGTAATTCTATAGGAATCTCAATGTTTCAAATTATACAGGAAACATTATTACATCATAAGAATATCTTTAATAACTAAAACAAGTGCACAAGACAAAGTAGAACTTTAACAACAACAACAACAACACATCTTATTAACTAATGTTTCCTATCTAGTAAGACATTATTAGAATATTAACATATACGGAGACTATATAACTTACTTAATATAATAAACATGACAATATAAGCATCAATTATCTTTAAATATGTCTATATAAACTACACATACACACACTTGTACATGTAAATTGTAAATGTGTCTCCATAGTTTTGTTAAAAGATGGCCTATATCCCATAATTTTAACCACAAATTGGTTTACTCTTAGTAAAATACATTATGTTGTATATAATATGTGTGCATTGGTTTGTATATGTGTAGTAGACAATAACATTGACACATCATTGGTTCCATTAGCAATGAATGATGCAACAATTTCAAACATTTATGATAACATCAGTTCTCATTAGACTGGTTCTCCTAATGTTCATTAGTGTCCCTTTTAAAATTAATTTTTGATTTAATTTTAAAATGATCCAGTTAAAATTTTAATAAACTGGCCATTCAATCATTCACTATTTTATTTATAAGTCCACCCTTCCATCCATCCACCTATCAGTTCATTAGCCTGATGCAACATTCACATGATGTGATCAATATTCCTATAACATACACACATTAGCCTGATGCAACATTCACATGATGTGATCAATATTCCTATAACATACACACATTAGCCTGATGCAACATTCACATGATGTGATCAATATTCCTATAACATACACACATTAGCCTGATGCAACATTCACATGAATGTGATCAATATTCCTATAACATACACACATTAGCCTGATGCAACATTCACATGATGTGATCAATATTCCTATAACATACACACATTAGCCTGATGCAACATTCACATGATGTGATCAATATTCCTATAACATACACACATTAGCCTGATGCAACATTCACATGATGTGATCAATATATCTATAACATACACACAAATGTTATTTGTAGCAGGTCAAGTTAGTTTCACAATGGTGATGAGTGCTGTTGGAACATGTCCTATGATTTCCATGAAAAGTTAACAGACAAAGTATTTAAAAATGAAATATGCACACTTTTCCTATCTATTCCTATAATACATGTAGTTAGAATAAATCAGGACTTCTTCATTACAATATCCAAATAAATACTCTATAAACTATTGTCATTAGTACATGTGAGAAGCCTATTCAAAATATACCAGGTATGCTTATTAACCTAATGAATTATTCATAAGCTAAATATACTACTTTCATGTACATATTTCAGCTGCTATCATTACATTGCCTACACAATGTCCCATAACAAAAATGTCTATGTTTGATTACAAACTAATTTCGTGTAGGTAGACTGTACCCCATGAAATTCTAATAGATGACTTATAAATGATATTACCTTCATATATAATATATCTGAAACCATAACATAATATGTGTGTGCATAATATATATATATACAAGGAAATGTATATGCATGTGATGAGGAAGTAATGATTGATAGGAGAGAGAGAGGAAGTAATAATTGAGAGAAGAAAGAGGGAAGAGAGAGAGAGAGAGAGAGAGAGAGAGAGAAAGAGGAGAAAGAGAGAGAGAGAGAGAGAGAGAGAGAGAGAGAGAGAGAGAGAGAGAGAGAGAGAGAGAGAGAGAGAGGAGAGAGAGAGAGAGAGAGAGGAGAGAGAGAGAGAGAGAGAGAGAGGCACAGACATAAAAACAACTGGGAAAGCAAGCAAAGTATTTAATTTTAAGTCAACTAAATTACAGAATAACAACAGATGGAGGAGTCACATAAAAACAAATAAATTCAAATCACATCTCATGTATCTCCTACATAAACTACCCACACAGAGACACACACCATACATGTGCCATAATCAATAACCTACTAACTAAACTATAATCGCCTTCCATTAAACAAATGGTCATAACCTATATCAAATCATTATAACTCCTACTTGTGTCCAGCTGTGTACGAGTGTGTGTGTGTGTGTGAGACAGAGTTGGTATTATTATAAAGATAATTAATTTATAGTAAACATATGCTGACTGTCACATCATATACAATATAGTCTGATTATGTCATGCCATCCCAAGATAGACTGGTGATATAACCTTTTGTTTGTGTGCTTGTATATCAAGTCAACCATTCATTCACTACTTGTTCTAATAATTCATTAACCAGCTGTCAATTTTATACCTCATTATACATTGGTGTGTTTCTACCAGCTGTTTGTACAACAAAAAATAATTATATTACAACACAGCATGACCATTGTTATGTTTTAAGGTAAAACAACTACAATATCACAGATGTTTATGTTGGTACTATTCTGTTGTTTGGTAGTTCAAGCACATTGATGGTGTGTGTGTGGGGTAGAGAGAGAGAGCGAGCGAATGAGTAGTGAGAGAGAGAAAAGAGAGAGAGAGAGAGAGAGAGAGAAAGGAGAGAGAGAGAGAGAGAGCAAAAAACATATATATACAGACAAAGGCACATTGAGTAAAATGAAATTCATGACATCAAAACAGATTTAGTATATAATACAGTGTGTATGTTACATTTGTCATAAACTCTAGTAACAACTGCCAACAGCTGATGTCTAATGACCTTTACTAACTGTTAGAAACTCTATCTGTACACTAACTATGAGTAAATTATTAAATTTTACTAAAAATCCAAAACCTTATAATGAGGTGGTAAATAATAATTACTACACTATATGGCTGAATGGACAGATAGAGACTTTAAAAAAGATGGACCAATAGATATTTTAACAAGTATATGTACACATCTAACAGATGAACTGTCAGACAGTTCACAATAAAACACATCAACACTATTGTTACATTAACACCTGTACCTACTGCATGTGCTGATAATGGCCTGAGGTCTAGTCAAATCAACAACAATCACATTTATAATTATTATAGTAACACAATAGCGGTAATACTTCTTAGACTACTACATTTAGATGCCAACAGTTAGAGATTGTTATATATAATATAACAATTGATAAAAGTAAGAGAAGATAGCACAAAGGACACTATACAGTTATCTCAGTGTGTTTTGTCTATAGTGAAAGTCATTACAACAACATGGGAGACAAAATTCAATATTAATAATATTAATTTTCTCATATGTGATAATATCGTTGTCTATGGAGGCTATCATTTTGTCATAAGATCATCACTTAATCTCTCTATTCATCAAACATAACAATTTACTTATCACTCATCCAAAATCATCAAAGCATTCCTCAATTTCTCTTTAATTCAGTCTATTATTCATAACTCAAAAAAAACATATTATTTATATATGAAACTAAACAACACTTGTCTATCAATTGTCATGAGAGAAACTTTATACTTAATAAAATAAACAATGAATAATATGAAAATTAGATAAACCACTAAATTGAAGCCATTCTTTGTGGTTTATTCATTTTTCTAAAACTTGGCTCAGTCATTTCCCTCAATCGTCCAGACAATAACAACTCACTCACAAAATACTCCATTGTTTAATAGTAATGACTTAAGTCATTGTCAGTGAGTCTATTAATAGTTAATTGTGACGGATAAAGTTAGTTTAAATAGGCAAAGTTTATTTAAAAGTACAAAACAGATATACTTAAAAGACTTTTCGGTCGTTAGTAGTCCATCTGTCTGTCTGGACTATTGTGATATCTGTTTGTCCAGCAGTCTATCTCTTAGTCCATCTATTGGTTATTCTATTCATCCATTCAGCAAACCATCTGTCCATTTATAACTCTAACTATTCATTGTATGATCTCAATCCTCAATATAATTACTAAAGCATTAATGAGATCATTTAATTAGCACTAATTACTCATTTAGAAAAACCTCAAACTCCAATGACAACAGAAACATTTTTGTACGTCAATTACATGATACCCAGTTACATATTAAGGATATATACCCATCATTATAGGATATATACCCTACAAGATTTATGGGTGAAGCATCCCTATTGGTTAGATATTGGATTACACTAACTATGTGTATATCTGATACATATACACAGTAACCATAGCAACACATGTTGCTATCTATGAGAAAATGTAATTTTATATCATAATTGAGTTCAAAAATACACACAGAGTTGTTAACAATCTTTGGGTAGCTTGTCCTGGTCTAAGTTTGATCAATAGCAAGCAAGGTGAAAAATGATAGTAAAATGTTAAACTATTATAACTATTAGATAGAATAAAGAGAAGTAGTCCATTGTAAATGAACATCAATTAGTACTAATATACATTAGTAATTTACCATAGTAATTTCATATAGCTACTATTAATAAGCTAGTGAACATCATAATAGCTACCATTAGTAAGCTCTAGACTAGTGAACATCTGTACTTATCACAGTGACCTAGGATAGCTACCATTAGTAAGCTCTAGACTAGTGAATATCAGTACTTATCACAGGACCTATGATAACTACCATTAGTAAGCTCTGACTAATAACTTCAATTCCAATCCAGTCAATACACAGCAAAGCAAATGGCATGGACATTATAATAACTTTGGTTAGACACAAATCAACCACTTTATACATATTCACAGGACCACATACCTGACTTCTCATGGGATACTTGCTAACAAACAGGTTATCCACAACATCCAGAAGCTTACAGACCATGTCTGTAATTAAAAGCCATTGGTTCCAACAAGACATCTTTGTCCGGTAACTTCCCCTCTGTATACCGAGTCAATTCATCTGCTCCCTCATTAAACCTTTAACAGCAATGGTAGGATTTCATCGACATTGTCTACATGAGGTGGATTAGTTTGAGGGTCCATTTTCATTAAAAGGGTATCTCGCTTTCTCTGCAAATCCCATGTCAGTTTTCGTTCTCGTTCTGATTCAACTGGAGACTCAGGGCTGCTCCGTCGATTGTCTTGAGGTTTCGTTATTGCTTCTACAACTTCATTTAACTCTTCCACAGGACTGGATCTTCTTGTTGCTTTTTATATGCCATTTATCTAACTCAACAATTGTCTTCTCGACTGCTTTTCGAGCTGATGAAAGCTCTTGAATAGCTTTAGAATCTACTGCTCTAGGATTCTTTGGCAATAATGTGAGAAGATTTTATAAATATTTTCAGAGACTCTGTACTGCGAGTTGAAAGATCTTCTGGAAGGCCTGGCTCTCCTATTAGGCGTTTTGCTCCTTGAACGATGTTTGTGGTCAGTTGAACCAGTTTCTCTGGCTGGCCTGAAGCGCCTACAACGCTAGAGAGAGCTTCTTGAATAGCAGCGACTAATTTAGTACGTTCCTTGGGGTCCATAGTTAGAATAAACTGAAGAGGCTCAGCTAAACAAACGCACTTTATTTTACTGACAAAAGCTTACTGTTAACGAACTCAATTCTTTTGAAGTATTTCTTCTCACTTAATACCTTTTCAAAGTTTAACAAAATATCATAACAACAGCTGCAAAGATCACTTCTAGTCCAAGTATAGTCGTTCAAATATCACCTTCTCATATAAAGAGAGGCCACCTCAAATAGACAACAAGAAGTCTTATAGTGTTTCAAGTGGGCTGACACACACCGAAGAAACTTTGCCCGTATAAAGAATTAAAAGAGGCTACGAGCAGTGAGGGCCACAGCTGAAGTATTAGTGAAGGTTATACACTAAGTCAATAACAGTGATTTTCGGTATTTATCAAAAGAGGAGAGCCCTATCAATTAATTAAAAACTTACATCCTTATTATCTCTGTGGGAGGCAACAATAATTGTAAAGCTAACCAATATATTTATGAAAACTATTGAAGCCATTTATGTTTTCATAAAATTAAAGTAACAGTCTCTCTCTCTCTCTCTCTCTCTCTATCTCTCTTGGTGCTTATCATGTTATTAAGTAACAAAAAATTTTATCAACTATTAATAACTAAAATTGCTAAAAATATGAAAAGTTATTATAAACTATGTCTTGAGAATGAATTAATGCATCATTTGTAACTATTACTATTGTCTGTGATACTATTAATAGAACCAAATTGTGTTTATGATGTCACTATGATACTATTAATAGAACTGAATTGTGTTTATGATGTCACATAACAAACAGGTCACTGGTTCCTCATCTCCAGTTTAATACATGCTTTAAATTCTGACCATATTCCTCACGTTTTTTTTTGCTGCATCTAAGGAAGAGGAGAGAGAGAGAGAGAGAGAGAAGAGTCAATTGAGAGAGAGAGAGAGAGAAGAAATTTCATTTGTGGTGTAGATTAACCTTTGTCTGTTGACTCTATGTAACTATGACCCCATATTTTATAACATATTAACATTACTTACACAATTATCCATTAGAATAATACTAGTTATATAATACACACACACACATACACTCATAGACATATATAATACTTAAACAAACAATCACACATAACAATAATCATGTCATATCCTCATAAACGTTCATGCAAAGACTACACTGCCTACTCGTACACATAACTACAATTGCACACTAAATATGGAAGTTTTTACAGGCTTTACAACTAAAGG
Source organism: Gigantopelta aegis (assembly GCF_016097555.1). Lineage (NCBI taxonomy): Eukaryota > Metazoa > Mollusca > Gastropoda > Neomphalida > Peltospiridae > Gigantopelta > Gigantopelta aegis. Next base: position 8,379 of record NW_024533802.1, on the reverse strand, counting down.
AAATACAAATTGTTTTTAAGACACAGCTGAGGTAAGTATTTTAGACCAGCTGTACCAGAAAAGGCAATGTATAGAGTTACTCTTCACATACCATAATAGGTAAATACTTGTGGAGTTTAATACTATAAGTTACTACTATAAAGAAAGGCATGTTTTGATTTTAGTTGCCAAATTATTCATTATCGTGTTAGAATTGTAGAAGGATGGACAATGTGGATACATAACACATGAGTTAATAGATAAAAAATAGACATAAGTTGACGTAGGTAAGCACTTGAATGCTTGTGATTAATTTGAAGCACTTCATCAAATGTTTGACACAAGTCTGTTGGATGCAAGTATAATAAGTAGATAAAAAATGAATTAATAAAACAATAGATCATTAAAAGACTCTCTTATTTATGATGATATGACATAAGGTCTAGTGTGTAGTTAGTAAGATATGAACAATTCATAATTTTAGATTTAAAGAAAAATATATAAAAACTAAACTAGATATTGTTATGTGAAACAAATCAAAAAATAAAGTACATTAGAGATTATGTTCTTAACTGCACAGTTTACATGGCAATTGTGCAAGGCAAATAATATCTTTATTAAAGTTATATATAATTCATTAGTGCTTACATTGTAGTTAGAATTGATTACTTTACACAAATTATGTCTGTTTTTTGGTAAAAAGATGGAAAGATCATTTCTATTTTTGTAGACAAGTCATGTGAACCTTAATTTGTCTATATATTGTCAACAATACCAAAATTAACATCCATATATATGTTAATTGACTTTGTTGTGAATTAAGATAAAATGTGGTCTGACTTGGCGCATCACCAATTGACTATAATGGTAACAATTATTATAATAGTCTAGGAAAGGATCAAAATTCTGGCAATGATACTAATTTATTATAGTAGTGGTTACTCATTACTAATGTCTAAAATCTTATTAAACTTCAACTATAATAACATAGCACCTGCAATAAACTATATTAACAAATGAGTTGGTTCCTATCCTGTCTAGCTATTCTATTACAAAGCATTCAGCAGCCCTTACTAGACTCTTTCTACACAAACTTGTCATCCATCTCTTATATAATATACATTCATTTAACAAGTGACATGATAATAACACTCCTATTCTATACTATACTAATATTAATAATTATTGTATTAATAAGAAAAGCAATAAAACATAAAATTACATTTCAAACAATGTTATTATGTTATTATAATTATAATATTTAGTCTTCCTTATGACATCATTATTACATAAACAGTTAATAAATTATTAATAACTATTTTGAACACGAGAAGGAAATTCCAGAAAGCCAGGTTGTTACCAAGGTTTTCATATGTATCATGTATGACTACATACCAGACACAATACAACCATCTTCAAAAGTCAAGGTCATGACAAGTTGCAGTAATTAAAACAAACAAGAAAACATTATAATGATTTCTTTTCATTAATGTATAAATAAATATTAATATTGTATACCTTCATGTTACGAACTTGCCAATTTTCATCACAGATAAGAAACTCTTTGTAACTCAATTTGTCATCACCTGGGAATGAGAGGGAAAGATGAGCTAGACATTAAGAATTATTAGAGACCACTTCAGATGATTCCGTGGTTGTAGCGGTTATCACGTGAGTCTAACACACTCAAGGTCCCGGTTCGATCCCGGGCGGAATCACTTTTTTTTTTACATTATCTTTTTGTACAGTTAAAGAATACATAGATGTCCAAAATATTTTTTTTCAACTTACCATCACGATCAAATATTTTAAAGACAGTGTGTATCACAGCGGATCTAGAGATTTTCAATAGATACTTGTGAGGCTCGAGCAAACTCGTCTTCAGATAAGGACATTCCAGCAATAGTATACATCGTCATGGCAACTGCAAAGTCATTTAATGCATTCAGTTAGTTGGCAAAAGTCATCATATTGTTGAAAAGTAATACCCTAAGAAGTACAATATAGTAGGAGAGAGAGAGAGAGAGAGAGAAGAGAGGAGAGAGAGAGAGAGAGAGAGAGAGAGAGAGAGTAAACAAGAGAGACAGACGAACAAGCAAAGAGATACCTCTGACGGTAGTTCAGGGTCATTAGAACTTAATCTTTCATTGATATCTTGCAGATCAAAGTTAGTATGTCTCAATAGTATCTCTGCAAATTGGAATGGAGTAATGGTTGGACCACCAAGGGAATACTTCTGAAGTAATTAAGTAAGTCAAGGAAAACGTCACAGATCAACAACATTTAATCACATATCAATAAATTCTAATTTTAACTTGAAGCCTGACACAATGTGTTAACAACGCTACTTTGTTAAGAATTATTAGTTTAGAGACTAACAAATGGAATTACAATCCGCAGCACCTGTAATATTTATCTATACAAATACATGTAATATAATATTATATCAATCTACGTCATTATCACACACACAGTAGATTTCCTGTTTAGAAAGCTTCTTTAAAGTCCCTTATTCATTAACAATAATATTCACATCAGTATTGGCTTCAAATAGCTGACATACTTCACTTATGAAAACATGTTTATCCCATGTACGTCTACATGTTTCATACACACACATACATGTAGAAAAAACACATGTGCTAAATCTAATGTATATTCTAGTTCAAAGTTCACTTGTTATCAGATCAAACATTTTGGTACATTACAATGTGTTATCTTTTAAATGAATTGGATATTTCCATCTGTCGGACTTCTGTTTGCAGATTATCTATAAAAAACTATAAACTAAACTTATCATAATAATGTTAATAAAACTTAACAATATCAATAATATTAAAAATAGTATTTATTGTTAATGAATTTACTGGCATGTTCATCAGTTCAACAGTCCATCCATCACACACAATGTTGTTTACACATAATTCCATCCATGTCTCTCTATTCCAATGAAACATAATTTATCATTTATTAATTTACCCATACAATAACATATAGATATGTATGCAAAAATTAATAGTATGATTTACTGGAGGAGGTCAGAAGACGTGATTTTCTTGTTACACTTGGGACCAAACAGATGTGTTGTTAAACTACTGCGAATATTCTTACATTGTTCGAAGAAATAATAAAAAAATAACAACAATAGCATAATATGATTAGTGTGTGTGGGTGTGGGCGTAGATGGTAGACAAATATTAGATTAAAAGAACAAATGAAAATCATAGTATGAGCAATTGGATGTACAGATTAGTAACTGTCAGCTTACAGATATTGCAGCATTTTCTCTTTTTCTAGTTACAGCTCTTTGCAATTATAATACAATACAAACATATTACATACAAATGGATGATCGACTTAAGATTATCAATGGAACAGACGATACATGCTGTATATAGAAATCATATTAGACAGTTTGATCTACAGGTATGGTCCAGCGGACAGTCCAAACCTCTGGCCACATACTTTAATGCTTCAATGTTCAGGGTTTAAGGAATAGGGGATACGTATTAAATATACTGATTTTGGACTGCCCACTAGATTTCCATACTTTGTATATAATAATAATAATAATGTTTATAGTTGCAAATATGTCAATGTTACTATGTCAAATTCTTCAATGTCAATTGTGTCATTTCCATCGATATCAATCATCTTAAAAACAATTTCAAAGTGTCTTCTTGGTTCTATAGGAAACATTGTCATTAATAAAAGATGACTATATGACACACACCCACGTTAGTAAGGTATATATATATCACAAACAAATTATATGATAAACTTAATTATTAAAGCATTGATGAGAAACAGATATCTGGATATGTCAGTATACCTGTAGAATAAAATATAAACAATAATTACTAAATCAAAATTGATTATGACATGATAATCCTCTATAGTGTCATTGTTAAGTAGATAATTTGTTATGTGTCATTGTTAAGTAGATAATTTGTTATTGTGTCATTGTAAGTAGATAATTTGTGTTATTATTATCTGTCACTTTAAGTAGATAATTTGTTATTGTGTCATTGTTAAGTAGATAATTTGTGATTATTGTGTCACTGTTAAGTAGATAATCTGTTATTGTGTCATTGTTAAGTAGACAATTTGTGATTGTTATTGTCCATTATTAACTTAGACAAATTTATAGTGGTATTTATGATGAGATAAAAAGTTTAGAATATAACAAACTTGAAATAGTATTGTAAAATCATTAAATTTGTACTTAAGATTACTCACAAAGTTTTCAATCATACAAGCAGGGTTTCAATTTAGGGGGGTGGGGAATCCCCCCCTTGCCAGAGTCTTACCCCCCCCCTTGAAAATTAGGTTAGCCATTTTTTTCAGGGGTAATTGGATGTAATGAATACAGAACTGAAAATCAACACGAGGAATATACAATATTATAATAACCTTAGGCTAAACACAATTTTGAAGAATGTAACAGTTTTTAACCTAAACAGCTATTCTTCTGTTACATGTCATTTGAAAACCACAAATGGTCTGAAAAGTGCAGAAAGCAATATCAGAGAGTCGAAAATTCAAAAATTTTACAGGGGGAATGCCTCCAGACTCCTCTAAAGGCATGCTGTTGCATGCAGTCTCTTCACCCCACCTAAACCTTTCTCTAAGTATTATTTGCCCCCCTTCCATTTTTCTAAATGAAAACCCATGACAAGTTCCTTCAAGATAATAATGGTCATTTAGTATTTGGTACATTAATTTTATATTACTCTTGTTTACAAAGCAATTTCTACTCTAGATCTGTCCAAATGTCCTCCAAAAAAACAAGAGAAATAATACAACATTGTCAGGTTTCATGCTAACCTAATTTCCAAGGGGGGCAAGACTCTCGCAAGGGGAGGGGCAAATGTCCCCTCCCCCCCTTAAATGAAACCCGGATTGTATAGAGCTATTAAAACAGTAGGACGGACGAAATGGTAAAATAAGTAAAAAAACAAGTTTAATTTTCAAAAACGGGCACTTTACACCTCTCTACATGTAGTTGCTTCGTTACAATTATGTCCTCTTTTTAAGAGAACTTTCCCCCTCCATAAACTTTATTTTTATTATGCTGGAAACAGTACCAATTAAAAAACACAAAGAATATCTACATCACAAAGTTTAAGTACAATTCTGTATATTCAACTAACTGTGGGTTTTTAAAACAATAATAACAACTCTCTTCAAAGTCACAGTGAAAGCAGCAAAGTTCACTTTGCAGAAATGTGTTCACACCTACCTATATGTACTTTGTTTATAATCATGTTGCATTTTTAAGGGAGTTGTTCTCCTACACAAAAATTCGTTAACATACTAAAACTACTAGGCAAACGCAATGAGATACCACACTCCACAAGTAAATACAATGTTGTGTAGTTAACCCATTGTGGGTTTTGTAAAGGTGTTTTAAAACAATGATATTATAATATCCTGTTAAGTTTAAAATAGTCTTTAGACACACACTTCACACCTACTTACATGTAATTGTATCGTACAATTGTTGTGTTTTTTAAGGGAAATGTTCCTACTCAAAAAATTTTGTTACATGCTAAAAATATTAATAAATATAGGACAAGGTAATACACAAATTGCAACTTTAAATACAATGTTGTGTAGTCGATAACTTGAGGGGTCTGGTAAAGATGTCTATAAAAACAAGAATTCATAATACTTAGTCGGCTAGCCTTCACTGTAAATAGAATCCTTACCTAGTTATTTACACGAAGCTATTATAACTAATGGATCTCTGTTACTAATATTATCACGAAAATAATAAGGAAAACTTATGTCAACAAAGGTCAAAGGTAGTGTAATGGATAATTTCTTATGGATTATTTAATTACGAGCAATCTTTATGAAAGAATATGATAAACAATAGTAATGACGCATTACAATAATATTATATAGAACTATTCCAGTTATAAAGATGACAACATCAGTAATATTAATTGGAGCTAAAACATAGCATGCTCGTAACTACTGTAACAATAAAAAAAAATAATAAATGTTTTCATATTATTTGTGTGTTTATTATATTATTATAGGTGAGTAACCGTTAGTGACAACTGTAAATAAACTCTATAATCACTAACATCAAAGTTTGTCCAATGTTTTCAGACAGTAACACATCAAACGAACCATTTTAAGGACATTTTTACAACTGGGGAGGTTGGATATGCCAGATAGTTGTAAGATTGTTTTCAGCCACATGTTCATTATTACCAAAATAAGTTTGTTTCATCTTTATTTATTACTGTATGCAATTTTCAAAGAGTTTATTGGGACAAGGTTCTAATGCCACATTGTGGCAACACATAATATTACTTTTATTGCTAGCGGCTAACGTGGTCATGAAAACTTTAGAGTTTGTTACGTGAGAAAACATCATCAAGCAGTTCCATCACTTCTACCCACTCTCCAGTCTTCAAAGCATAGCAATTATTTCACTCCTTGTAGTCTTCAAACTTAGCAACTTCACAATAATTAAAATATGTAAGCTCTATCTATGGAATATTAGTACAAATACAGTCAATTCATTCAACCACCGTAGTCTGATTAATACTTTTTAGATATAAATGAGGTGGTGTACTATTGAATATTTAACATCATCATTTTATCTGTACGATCTTTCAAACTTAAAATTTTTGAGAGGGTTAATTCCCTAAGAACTTAAACCATGGTTATAACAATTACATTTTTAATGATATTTTTCTACTTTTTAAACAATGAGAACAGCATATTATATAAAATTTGCAAGTTATCAAAAATTTGAAAATTTTTTTATTTTAGATTTTATGAGAGGTGGTCAAATAAGCATCAGTAGAAAGTACAACCCCCTTTTTGGAGTGGGGTCAAGAAAATGTACCAATAGTAATTACAAATGAAAGGTGTGTAAAAAAATACTGCAAAGATCTGCAACAAATATTGTAAGCACAAACAAAATTTAACAATTTGACATCTAGAACATATATGATTTCCTTATATTGAAGTTGGAAATTTTATAAGCAACAAAACTATTTTAGTTAATTACAATTTCCAAACTTAGTAAACATAACTAAAGGTTAGTATGTATCATTGTGTCATCATGCTCAGGGATTGATTTCCCTCTCAAAAATTTGTTTAAATACTTCTACAAGTGTGAGGGATATCAATATTGTTAATATAACAAATTAGTTACGTTTATGTACGCTATTACGGGTAGTCATGGAATTGCCTGTGGGTTGTTACATGATGTGATATTGTTATGATACTTCATTATGGTTAGTTATATCAACAACCTATCCTATTTAAATATGCATGAATGAATCAGAATATATATACCAATCTTTGACCAAATTAAATAATGTCATTAGTTATATTAATATTCATAAGAAATTTTGAAGAAGCGTTGATAGTATACTACCCGCCTCTTTACAATAAATGCCAGGACTAACTCCAAACTTACACAACTTGGAAGCAATATAGTAAATTAAATTTATTGGTTGCACTGGGTTGAAAGTAGTCACTGCATAAGGTCAAATATATTTGCATGGTTTATCAACAAAAGAATACCACACACACACACACACACACGCGCACGTGCGCACACACAATACACACACCGCACGCGCGTACTTAAAAAAACTGGTGAAACAACTTTATCGGACCAATGGCATTTGATATATTAAGCAATAGAAACAAAAAACATTCACAAATAAAATGTTTAATATAAGATATGAATATATTTTTAACTTGATTATTCAAACCCACCAAAACCCAAAGCTTGAATACTCAAGGAACTATATAAATCCTATAGTATGCTTTTTTACCATTAATCATATGAATATTTCCTCTACGAACACTTAATTCTAGAATTTTTTTGGAAGGGAGGACATCCCTACATTTGAGATATTTAAAATATTTTGAGAGGAAATATCCCCTTTAATTAACACTAACACTACTACGGTTAACTAATGACAATTTTTAGCATCTTGAGATGTATAGTAATGCTTTCAATATGTATAATAGTGTAACGAAAAAAATTAGAAAATGCTTTTTACTAATTATATCAGTACTGTTGTGTTAAAAATGATACAGGGAACGTTTAAATGTTGGCTAAGTAAGGTAGTAAAGGAAACACTACTATGAATAAATATCAAATCAAAGTATCTATAAAATGCCGACTCAAAAAAACAAGGGAACAGTCACCAGTTAGGTTAAAACTTAAAGTTTGCGGTTTTGACAATACATGTTTGATTTCAAGGTCAATTAATGATATGTATTTCAATTTTTTTTTCGTTCTTTTTTAAAAAGTTATCAAGCAAGTTTGCTGTAATTTAATATATTGAACTTTGCTTAAAAATTTGAAAAATTTTTAAAAACTTAGGGAATATCCTTTCAAAAATTTGTTAACCAAAT
>NW_024533801.1:0-27500 GCF_016097555.1 Gigantopelta aegis | reverse complement strand
TACACAACATACAGCTGCACACGGCTACGATAGTAACTAAGATACGTGTACATAGTGATCAATACCGGACGAAAGGAGGACGTGACTTGCAACATATGGTATGATAACGCCGTGAGTTATTTTTTTTATGTGTACATGAATCACAAAGTGGGTCACTGTTAGGCTCAAGTGACACATGTATATACCCAGTTTTTGTCGGGAGGCTGGCAGCCATTATGTATGTATGTATGGCAGTGTTTTGTATAAATATGCATACAGTTACCTCTGCTTGTATGTGTGCATGTTGGAACCTCTCTGTGTGTGTGTGTGTGTGTGTGTGTGTGTGCCCTTGTGTCTGTGTGTGTGTGTATGTGTGTATGTGTGTGTCTGTCTGTGTGTGTGTGTGTTTATGTCTGTGTGTGTGTCTGTGTGTATGTGTGTGTGTGTGTGTGTCTGTGTGTGTGTGTGTGTGTGTGTGTGTGTCTGTGTGTGTGTGTAGGCGGGACGTAGCCCAGTGGTAAAGCGATGTCGGTCTATGATCGATCCCCGTCAAAACCTTACTTGCACATTTCAGAGAGAGAGAGAGAGAGAGAGAGAGAGAGAGAGAGAGAGAGAGAGAGAGAGAGAGAGAGAGAGAGAGAGAGAGAGAGAGAGAGAGAGAGAGAGAGAGAGAGAGAGAGAGAGAGAGTGGGTTTCTCTTGATTAAAACTGGAGCAAACCGCTTATATGCAGTTGACGTTTAAAAATCAATTCCATCGCAAAGAATAATTTTGGAATGACCCTGCTTATTGCATTAATTGTTTTTGGGATTGAGTGTTTATTCATATTGCAGTATATTCAAATGTATATATTTGGAGTTTAAAATATTGACTGACACTTTATAAAGAAATACATTTGTAGGTTGTGACTCACTGGCACAGTCCGTTTCACTCTTCAAGGGCAGATGGTACTGTTGAAATTCCATTAACTAGTGTCCTAGCATCCCACGCCCAACATAACATCTGAAAAAAAAACATTTTCCAACGTCCTTGGACATAATAATAAAACAATTGTTATATAACGATTCTTTGTATTTGTACAGTTTATTGTTTTGGGTGGGGGAGGGGGGGGGGGGCTTCTTAAATAAAATCACTGTAAAATATAAATAAAAATATTTATTAAAGAATATAAACAGCCCACCTTCCCAGTAAACATTTCAAAATAATAAGTTGACGTTTAAAAATCAATTCCATCGCAAAGAATAATTTTGGAATGACCCTGCTTATTGCATTTATTGTTTTTGGGATTGAGTGTTTATTCATATTGCAGTATATTCAAATGTATATATTTGGAGTTTAAAATATTGACTGACACTTTATAAAGAAATACATTTGTAGGTTGTGACTCACTGGCACAGTCCGTTTCACTCTTCAAGGGCAGATGGTACTGTTGAAATTCCATTAACTAGTGTCCTAGCATCCCACGCCCAACATAACATCTGAAAAAAAAACATTTTCCAACGTCCTTGGACATAATAATAAAACAATTGTTATATAACGATTCTTTGTATTTGTACAGTTTATTGTTTTGGGTGGGGGGTTTTCTTAAATAAAATCATTGTCAAATATAAATAAAAATATTTATTAAAGAATATAAACAGCCCACCTTCCCAGTAAACATTTCAAAATAATAAGGATGATCAACAACTAGTTTATTGTGTGGCCTTAATTATGTACTCTACGTCGGTTAAACACTTGCGTGACAGATATATATTCAGGATCTACTGATAATTTGATCTAAGTTCAGTTCGACACATTATTGTACCTTGGTAACCTAATTAGTGCTTATTTGTTACTATCAATTGTATATTTAATCCTTTAATTCCATATTAAGTATTGCTAACGATTATTTATATACTTAATGTTTTTCATTCTGTACTCATCACTTAATATGAGATATCTGTCAACCTTGTATATGTACGTGTGTGTATAAATTAAAAAAAAAAATTCTCTCTTGGAACACCCGATAGGAATTGTTTAAATGTATTGTTTACATGTACAGTGAAACCCCTCAACACCGGACCCCCTCTAAACCGGAATCCCCTCAAAACCGGACGTTTTCCGCGGTCCCGTGATTTACACATCTTTTAACACTATATTTTACCCCTCTAAACCGGAAACCCCTCTAAACTGAACACCGGACAAACAATTCGGTCCCAATGTGTCAACTTAGTGTAAATCCTACCCCTGAAAACCGGACGATCAAACCGATACCAATCAATATGGCGCCCACCTGTCTGTGAATACCGATGGCTAGTGCAATATGCGCATGCTCGAGATCGCTGTTATCAGTGTAATCACCGCTGCATACAGTACAGGTACCGCTCAGCAGGCAAGATTAGCAACTTGACAATAAACAATTAAAAGGACTGATCGCAAGCTGTGGTATGGAGTTAACTACTGTAAACGCATCGATTGTCTTGTAATTATGGTTAACATTAGCGGAGTTCGGGTTTGGGTTAGATGTCTTTATTAAGTTACGAGTGTGTTTTAAGGTCTTAAATGTGATCCTTCACAAACATGTCTTATGATTTGCTTCAAAGATTGACACAAATAACAGGGAATTTAATTTGCTGCCTTCCTATTCTGTGAATGTGTTGGGGTTTTTTTAAACGTTTTTTTAGCGAAATAAAGAGTAAGCAAAAGTATATGTTGGCTTTGCGTAGTCGAATAGATGTTAGTAGTGTTTCATTTTCATGTCGATTTTCAACATGACGGAACATCCAGATAAACGCCGCCGTGTTGAACTCTCGCTCGATGATAAACTCAAAATAATTAAAAGTTTCGAAAGTGTACCTAAACCAACGTTAAGATCTTTGAGTGAAAAGTTTAGTATTGGCAAATCAACAGTTGGAGATATCATCAAAAAACGAGAGTTTATAAAGCAGAGTTTGAAAAGAATATTAGCGGGAATAAACGGCGGTTTAATAACGCATGTAAATTTGATAAGCTCAATGAACTGGTATGGCAGATGTTTTAATTATTATTCTTGTTGTTCTTGTTTTAAAACACTTTAACACTTTCCCTATTTTATGGAGAACGGAAGGTATTTCCGTCCAGGCAGACCCCTGAAAACCGGACACCTCTGAAAACCGGACATTTTACTTGGTCCTATGGATGTCCGGTATTGAGGGGTTTCACTGTATATTATTTTCTAATTTGCTGTCGGAATTCGAACATTAGGAGTTTGTTAGGAAAAGGAATAACAAGCAACCGGTGATAAATGGAATGGATTAGAGGTTTACAAGCAGACTTAGGTGGTGGATAGTCTTTTTGAGTCTAAGATATCCTTGAGATTTGGAAGGGGTTTTTTTAATACAGTAACCAGACGTGCTATAATATAATATATGCACGTGTGTTTATATGTTTATAACAGGAGGTGGAGATCAGTTAATGCAGACAAGACAAGAATGTAGCAGCTAAATCACCACAAGAGTAACAAGAGACACAGTAGGCCCAGTTTAACAGTGAATATGGCGTATCAGAGGATGATTGTATTTCAGGAGCTTCATTATTAAAACTATACTCGAGGCTGTGGGTTCGAAGTAAAGTCGATTAACTAATGTGTGTGTGTGTGTGTGTGTGTGTGTGCGCGCGCGTGTGTGTGTGTGTGTGTGTGTGTGTGTGTGTGTGTGTGTGTGTGTCTGTGTGTGTGTGGAAATAAAATGAATTTTAACCTAGCACAGGGTATGACCCCGTATCAGCCCTTTTCTATTCGGACTTCCCACAGAGAGGTAATTATATGACCCAGTATCACCCCTTTTCTATGGGGTCTTCTCACAGAGGTCATTGTATGACCCCGTATAACCCCTTTTTTATCGAGTCTTCCCACAGATAAGTTATTATCATCCCTTTTCTATCTATTCTTCGAACAAAGAGGTCAGTGTATGACTCCATATCACCCCTTTTCTATCGGGTCTTCCCACAGAGAGGGCAGTATATGACTCCATATCATCCCTTTTCTATCGGGTCTTCCCACAGAGAGCCCATAATATGACCCCATATCATCCCTTTTCTATCGGGTCTTCCCACAGAGAGGTCATTATATGACCCCGGATCAGACCTTTTCTATCGGGTCTTCCCACAGAGAGGTCAGTGTATGACTCCATATCACCCCTTTTCTATTGGGTCTTCCCACAGAGAGGCCATTGATTGGTACTTTTGTCTGGGTCTTAATCCTGGTTTTGTTCTCGTTACACATACAATAGCAGAAACACACAAAATGGTGTGAAATGCTTTCGCTACATTCTCAATCATGCTGCATGCAATGCACGTGAAATGCCAGTATGTGGACACATAAAGGTAACGTAACGGTGTCATAGTCCTCGTCACATTAAGAATGCCATGTCTCAGAGAAGAACAAAGGGAGCAAGCGTTGGGCATGGTTCAAGGGGAGACTTCGCAAAGCCAAGTTGCTAGGACCTTCAGAGTCCATCCATCAACTATTGGACGACTTGTTGAACGTCATCAACAAACCGGGAGTGTCCGTGATCGACCTCGACCTGGTCAACGTCCCGTTACGACCCGAAGTCAAGAACGGCAGATTCGACGACACCACCTTCGTGACCGGTTCATGACTGCGACGATGACAGCAAGCAACACGATAGGACGTCATGGAAGACCTATCCATCTGATGACAGTCATCCTTTGACTCAGAACGGCTGGACTCAGATGCAGACGCCCGTACAACGGTAATACAATGACACCGTGACATCGTGCTGCGAGACTACAGTTTGCTCTCCAGAATGATAATCATCCACCAGCCTTTTACCGGAGCATTGTTTTCTCAGATGAGTCCCGTTTCTCTGTATCCTTTGCCGAAGGAAGAGCACGTGTTTAGAGGAGACTCCATGGATGGTACGCTGACGGATGTGTGAGGGAACGTGATCGGTTTAGCGGCGGTTGTCTGATGGTATGGGAGGAGGGGGGGGGGGGCAATCAACTGTGATTACAGGAGTGATCTCATCATTGTCCACGATGCCCTTACAGCCCAGCGTTATGTTGACGTTATTCTAAGACCAGTTCTCCAGCCACCTTTGCGCCGTCACCGAAGACCAGGAGGTCCCCTTCTGTTTTAACACGACAATGCCCGTCCACATACTGCAATAATTACCCAGGCATTCCTGCAACAAGCCGGTATCACCGTTATGAACTGTCTCGCCGTTTCATCGGATTTGAACCCAACTGAACACATCTGGGATGAGTTAGGACGTCGTGTACGTCACCGCTAGCCACCACCGCGTAACGTCGCTGAGCTTGCACAGGCATTGCAGGAGGAGTGGAGGAACATACCTGTGGCTTATTCGAGATGTATGTGCCAATCCTTTTCCCGTCGTCTTCACGCATGCTCACGGGCCAATGGTGGACACACCAGATGCTGACCTTGATATTGGGGTGGGGGGTGGGGGTAGGGGTTGATTACGAATGCAAATCGATTACTGATGATAACTGGCCATGTTTCCTTGTGAATGTATCTCATGAATACCAGTCATTAATGTCATATTACATTATCCATCAATTCATTAATAGTTTGTCGTTATTTGCAATTGAAATTTTTTTTTGCGTTTTCATTGTGTGTCAGTATACAAATATCACAGATATAGAACATTAAAATTTAGAATAAGAATTCAGTATCACATAACAATTGTAAAATAATTTCTGGATGGAATTGAAATAATTCTATCACATTTGTTTGACCAAATAAATCTGTTTGAATTACTGACAAATGCTTACACTGCACCAAAATGTGTCGCACCGTCAGAAGACAATTACAGTGCTCACACTGAGGTGTAGGGTGTTTCCTCAAGATAAATGAATGGGTCAAGTAAGTATGACCGATGCGGGCACGACACAAGACTACCTCATCCTTCCTACACTGTCTATAGGAAGACTGCCACTCTCCCAAGACTGGCTTGATGGCATGAAGCTTGTTCGCAACCGCACCGTCCCAATGACGATGCCAAGTCGAAAAGATAAATTGGTTGATACAATATTTAAAATCAGAATAAGGTACACCAACCCTGGCATGAGGCAAATCCAAAGCAGACTTGGCAGCAGAATCTGCCTTTTCATTACCCCTGATACCAACATGGCTGGGCACGCAACAAAATACAACATCTTATTGGCAATAGATAAAAAGACACACTTTCGTATCACCATCCCAATTAAGGGATGTTCCAGCTTCATATTGGACAAAGCTTGGAGACATGAAAGTGAGTCAGTAAAAATAATAAATTTGGATGCTATTGAATCTTTGAAGGCTTCTAAGGCTTTAATGTCTGCCCAAATATCAGCACTAAAGATGGATGCCGAGTCAGGCAGTCGCATGGAAATGATAGTATCTGATGGAAAGACTGTAGCACAAGCCACATAATTCCAATCCCGTGATATATCTGTATACACAGGAATGTAATAACGGTGCTTGTGTTGAATTTCAATGAAAAACTGTGTATAAATAACAACATCTGTGCTATCTTTCTTCAGATGCACCAGAGCAAACACAATTTTAGGTGGTGTAATACATCAAGGTGGTAAAACAAAATATGAAGGAGTTTCCAAAGTGTCAATTAAATCAAAGTTGGAAAGCAACAAAAAACGCTTAATGCCAATACCAAATGTACGAATAGCATTTGGCCTTGCATCAAACAACTTGATATATTTGTTGTCAAACACCGCAGTATGTGTAGGATGTTTCGGTAATGATTTAATCTTGGTGGCATACAGCAGATAAAGCTTTGCACGTCTAGCGCCCAAACAAGGTTCGTGTGGATCAACGTACAAGCTCTCTACAGGAGATGTTCTAAATGCACCAAGACAAAGCCTGAGTCCCTGGTTGTGTATAGGATCTAGCATCTGCACGTAAGACTTGCGTGCTGACCCATACACAATGCATCCATAATCAAGTTTAGACCTCACAAGAGATCTATACAAACGGAGCATAACCTTTCGATCTGCTCCCCATTCCATATTACCAATAACCTTTAAAATATTGAGAGCTTTTAAGCCCTTTTTTAACAGATTTAAGATGGGACACAAAGATTGGTTCCTGTCAAATATAACCCCCAGAAATTTAGTCTTCTCCACAACCGGAATCGGATTTTTGTCCAAAAACAACTCTGGATCTAAGTGGAGACCTCTTTTCTGGCAGATATGCATACAAACCGTTTTTGCCTTTGAGAATCGAAAACCATTGTCAGTTGCCCATTGATGAAGTTTATTCAAACAAAGCTGTAACTTACGTTCAATGATACTCATATTGGACGATCTATAGCAAATTTGAAAATCATCGACATATAACGAGCACTCCACACCAGGTGTTAAAAACTGGGTGATGCCTTTAATTTTCACAGAAAATAAAGTTACAGACAGGATACTACCTCGAGGCACACCCATCTCCTGTGGGCGAATGTCGGACAAAGTCGACCCCACCCGGACTTTAAAAGATCTCTCTTAACAATTGAGATATAAAAGCAGGAAGTCAACCTCTGAGGCCCATGCCATGGAGGTCGTTTAAAATCCCATACTTCCACGTGGTATCGTAAGCTTTGTCCAAATAAAAAAAACACTGAAACAAAGTCATGATTATGGATGAGACCTGAGATGTTGAGTTACTGCTTAGTGGTGTACCATTCACGTCATGATAGGTATCATGCATCATTTAAAATATAAATGATGTATATAAAATTGGATTATATTTATCAAAATATGTCAGCAATAACGTTAAGGTGACTGTCGTCAGATTGTTGCAACTGTTAAGATCTTGTCGACTAAAAGACATAAGACGTTTTAATGACTAAAATATTTGTATTGCTTAAAATAGCGGTGGCTGTGAATTAGTTTCTGGCCATCCTAGAATTTGTACGAGGTGAATTTCATTTAATTTCTTAATAAATATATTATTGTGGCCGCGTCCCAAGGATATCACCAATGTCTTGAGAATATAAATAGCATCCACAGAAAACAAAGCCGAAATGTTCCAGTTTCCAGAATTATAAATTTATTTAAAAGTTAAGTTTAAATGAAAATAAAGTTAATGTTCACAAGTACGTTTCCAACAGATAGATAGATCTCTTCCTTTCAGCTCCAATTATATTAAACCAGTGACGACTGTATCTCCAATAAATGTAAACTTAACTACAGCTTGCAGTTGCTTAAAAATATTACTCCATAAAACAGTTAATTAAATAAAGATGGTACGGTACGGTAAGTTAATAAGCTTTACTTGAAAAAATATTAGTTAAAATTATTCCAGTTTCAATTTAAATGTATGTAATGTAATAAAGTTGGAAAGTTGGACCGCGAACGAGAAAGAGAACGTTGACGTCCAGGTGAGGTCAGGTCAAAGGGTTTAACGTGCACATTCAACAGTTCGACCGGAATAGGTATCAGGCAGATGTAGTTTTGGTGCTATGGCATTTATAATATACTGTAGGATTATGTCAGAGAAATGGATGCACAATTTGAATGTGGGAAAATCTCACGCATTTTTGAATGGTCTGCCTAAATGGAAAGGGGGATGATGTCCATTGATGTCAGCCTTTGTATATGTCTGAGAAGTACCACGTGACGTCATAAGACACAGTGATAAATTACGTTACACTAGGAAGAGATCTACCTTTACAAAATAAATATAATTTCAATTAATAATTACGTTATGCACACAACTGCTCATTAAATAAAGTAACTAAGTTTTGATCCAGCTTCCGTTTTCAATTTACAGTTTGTAAATGCACACTTTAAATCCCGAGAAACTTCAATTTTTATAAATACGTCAATTTAGCCCATAGTGAAAGCATTACCAACTTGAAATAATTAATACTGGAAATAACTAAAGTGTATAAACATAAAACTAGCATTTCTTAATTTCTTTTTTCAGTCTAAAATTAGCGTAAAACAATTTCAACTTTAGAATATTCATAAAAAAAAGCCATTAGTTACCAGGCACAAAAACAAGCTATGGTGCACTGGAAATACATTAGGAATTGAAGCTAATAATATAAACAAATTCTAAACATGGGACTAGCATTACACAATTGCTTTTTGTGGTCTAATTTCAATATAAAATAGTTTTAATGAAAAAGCCTTTTGAATTATTATAAAAAACAACATCTTTATACCGTTGTTTACAAATATTGTGTACCGATATATATGACCTTAGCAACATGTATGCGTAAACAGGTTCTCAGCGTACAGGGATATAGTTCCTAAAAGCATTAATATTATAATTGCAGTAATAATTTTACAGTTATTATCTCATTTAATTAATACAATGATTTGACATAATATACAAACAATATTAGGATCCGTTTAACTAACAAAAAAGCTAAACGGTCGTACAAGTTTTCGAGAAAAAATAAACTTTACTGAATGGCACGGTCAATCCCGGCAGCCATGTTAAAATAGTCGATCAAACGGAAATTTATCCCAGTTTTATGTATAAGTCTATGGTATGTTTTCAGTGTGTAAGTGCACACACTGTTCAATTATGGCAATATTTACATCAATACGATTAATATCAACGTTATGTCATAGTTTTGATATGTACATGAAGCTGGAAATTAAATGAAGTCGAATAATGCAAGGCTGAAACACGGACTTCGAACACTAAATTAACACATTTAGCAATCGTAATATACTAATATCCCATAAAATATGACAACTATTTTAAAAGCATAGTTTCATAGACTAAACACATTATCATGGAATACAACAAAATGTAGCTCCCATTATGCGTCCAAACGATCTCTAATAACAATAGTTACGCAACTTCGTAGTGCACTACTGAATGAATGAATGAATGAATGAATGAATGTTTAACGACACCCCAGCACGAAAAATACATCGGCTATTGGGTGTCAAACTATGGTAAATGCAAAAACTATTCTTTGCACTACTGAGAATTTCATTAAACAATAACATAATACATGACATAGATCCATATATATATATATATATATATATATATATATATATATATATATATATATAATATATATATATATATATATATATATATATATATGTATGTGTGTGTGTGTGTGTGTGTGTGTCTGTGTGTGTGTGTGTGGTGTGTGTGTGTGTATGTATGTATGTATGTATGTATGTATGTATGTTGGTTATTTAGCAGATCCTTTCTGAAGATAACATTGAAACATGTAAAAGGATCATTATTTCTTTAAATTGTTTTTTTAAAATACATATATACTGTACACTTGTTTTCTTTTATCATTTTTATTTATATATATATATATATATATATATATATGATAACTGAAATAAAAGTAAAGTTTGTTTTATTTAACGACGCCACTAGAGCACATTAATTTTGTATCTTATCATCGGCTATTGGACGTCAAACATATGGACATTCTGACACTGTTTTTTTAGACACATAGACTACTCTTTTACGACAGGCAGCAAGGCGTCTTTTATTTGCGCTTCCCACAGGCAGGATAGCACAAACCATGGCCTTTGTTGAACCAGTTATGGATCACTGGTCGGTGCAAGTGGTTTACACCTACCCATTGAGCCTTGTGGAGCACTCACTCAGGGTTGGATGTCGGTATCTGGATTAAAAATCCCATGTCTCGACTGAAATCCGAACCAAGTATTTACCAGCATCTAGACCGCCACCGAGGCCGGTCATAAGAAAACTAGGACATAGCAATATAGAACCTTTCTTTAGTTATATAAAAAAGGGCACTATGTATAACATGTATCTTTTAGGGTTTTTTTTTTTTTTTTTTTTGTCGCATGGGGTGGGGAGGGGGCTGACTCACCGTCCACAAGGTACAGTACTGATGAAATGATGAGGTTAGTTGAAGAAACGTGAGAACATTCGTCTCGACTAAGTCGGCAGGCTTATTACTATGCAATATAAGAAAAGTAACCTCCAATATCACGCAACATTATATTACTTAAATGTTAGAAGCATAACATAATGATTTAGATAATGCTGGTAATGTTAGGGTTTTTTTATTACATATACTAACATTTCCCAAAACTGCATTTGTACTGAAGGTTCGAATTAATAGACGCAAAAAGGGCAGTTATATGACTCCCTTGTCACCAGCTGGATAACACAAGGGACCAGACCCCCCCCCCCCCCCCCCCCCCCCACACACACACCAATTCTTATTTATCAATGCCGCCAAAGTACATTACATTACAGTATACTTCCACGCTCTCCCATTATCAACTAGTTTTGCTTGTCGCCGATATATTTTAACATGGTGTTGTCATCGTTCACTTTGATTGCAGCCAGATATTTTAATATCACCATTTTGTGGAGTGATATAAAGTCCCACAACACAAATGTCATCTGCCACTGAAATCCATGTTAAATTGCTCAACTTCAAATGAAGATTGCCAATAGAACGAGTTCCCGGTGGTACTAACAACATACACCATTGCGAACATACATTTATTTTCCCTACCAAAATTGAGAACATTTCCGTCTCAGTTTGTTTTTGCTGTATGACTGCATCTGGCTGTAGTAACAGTCCGAACAGGTAGTTTTACATCATAACCCCACCAGTCGCCTCTTCCGCTATATACCCATGTCCCAACACGTCAATGCACAACATTACAAAATAGCAAGGCTTACCATTGAAAAAATACAATTTGTTTTAATTCTTCCCCAATTACTAGACGTGAATATGTGAACCACACTATATGTGCAGTTAGGAACTATAGTGGACCGTGATGAATGCAATCTAACCCGGAAGTGAACTGTGTAGTGAGACCTAAGTTCGAAATGCATCTGTGTTTTAATTCCACAACTAACGACACCACAAGAGCATATTTGACAACTTTGACAGTCTTAGAGAGGAAACACGCTACATTTTTTCATTGGTAGCAAGGAAGTTTTATATGCCACGTCCCACAGACATGATAGCACTTACCACGACCTTTGGCATACCAGTCGTGGTGCACTGGATGGTACGAGAAATAGCCCAACCGACGGGGATCGATCCTCGACCGACCGCGCATCAAGCGAGCACTTTACCACTGGGCTAAGTCCCGCCCCGCAACCATTGGTGCCGTTCTGACAAATGTGACAAATGTGACATTATTTTTAAAAATATAAAATGTTGTTTCGTGTGGAAAGTAATTTGAACTAGTGTCAATGTACCAACAACTACTTGCTTGTAACATGAGTCCTCCTAAAATCAGGATAACAATTACTGTGTGGAACTCGGAGAGTCAAAGACACTTCCAATTACGTCTAAAACGAGTAACTTAACACCCATTAGAAAACACTATTTTAAGGTTGGGAGGTTATAGTGTTTATATTCATGGTGTATGTGTTGATTGAAACACTGTGTGTTGAAGTTATAGTCACATATGTTACTGTAACTTACTTTTGTCATCAATGCAATTTAATTCGGTGATATACACCCGGTAGGGTCAATGTTAATTTTGGCTCCAGCCAAATATTTTTATTTCTCCATTTTCCTGGGTTACATAAAGTTTGTCTCGAGCGAAACAGAGTGACACAGGTTGTTTTAGGCCGTCTTCCTGTGTGATGACGTCACGAATAACCTCCCCGTCACGTGACAGCTGAACAATGGCATGTCTATCGTTATCACAGACATAAACAAACTCCTCAGTGTCGCATGCAACACCATATAGCCGACGAAACCTTGCTGAATCACGTGATACCCACATGACTAGTCCTGATGACGACACACATGTGACAATGTTAGTGGTATCTGGTACAACAACTAGAGAGTCACCTTTCACTGTTAGATACCCGGGGTTGGAGATCACCTTGTTAGGAATAGACCGTATGACGTCACACCACTGGTTTAGTATGTCCACACACCCAGACAACCCTCTAGTCACAGCCATGCTGTCGTCAGGCAACACGGTTATATCGTAATAGTCATTCTTGGTTGTCACCGTCTTCATCAGGTGTATGTCATCTTGTACATACAGATATAATAGTTTTCTTTCTTCTGGCAGGGTGACGAGCACCTGGTGGTCACGTGTCTTAGCAAGGTAGCATGGTCTGCTATTGGTCCTGTAGAGACTCTGAACATTTTTGTGTTGAGAGGAAAATGATTTTACACATTTGTTTATCCAGTCAGTAACAACGATCTTGTTTGACTCTTGACCTTCTAGCACTAGGATAGATGATAAGTCTGGACATTCTATATCGGATTTCAGGTTTGCATTTACCGTTTGTTCATGCTTGAGTCTATCTGACTTCCGGTTTATCTTGATGTCTGGACATTCTGTATCGGATTGCAGTTTTGCATTTACCGTTTGTTCATGCTTGATTCTATCTGACTTCGAGTTTATCTTGATGTCTGGACATTCTGTATCGGATTGCAGTTTTGCATTTACCGTTTGTTCATACTTGATTCTATATGACTTCCGGTTTATCTTGATGTCTGGACATTCTGTATCAGATTGCAGTTTTGCATTTACCGTTTGTTCATGCTTGATTCTATCTGACTTCCGGTTTATCTTGATGTCTGGTTCAAATATCGATGTCTGTAAATATATTTTATGTGTCATCTTGATAGATTTTACGTCAGGTCACAAAATTTTCCCAATCTCCACAGAAAACGTTTTGTTTCCTGTTTTCTCAGGCTCAACTAAAGTTATTGCCAAATTAGGAAATTCAGGATGCTGTGTGGCTAAATAATCAGTTGTTATCGTTTGCATTTTTGAAAATTTGGAAACATGTCTTTTCATATCAGAAAGTGACGCAGATCTGAGGAGAATTTCTCCCAATTTCATACATTCTTTACTTTCCTCTATCAGTCTGTTAGCATCAGTGAACAATTCAACTATTTCGTTGTTAACAGACTGACGACATTTTTCCAGTTCTGAATTCCTCTTTTCCAGTTCAGTGCGGACTGCTGTTGTGAACTCCGCAATCAGTTCATCTCCTTGTGTTTGCATCTGAGCCGCAGTCTGTGTCGCGCTGACGTCGACGCTTCGCTGTAGTCTCTCAATGTCTGACATCATCTGGTGTTCTATAGAAAGACTGAACTTCTTTATCATTTCACAGGAAGATTCAATTACCAGTCTACTTGGGTCTTGTTGAGCTGTCGGTCTTGAGTCATCACCTGCCCAATAAACAAGAGTCAAAAGTTTAAACTTGTTTTTTGACAGCACTAGAGCACACTTATGTATGTGGGTATCTCTGTGAATATACTGTCATAAATGCGTTCCTTATTTCTTTTCTTTTCTTTTCTTCGCGATCTTTCTTTTAAATTTAAGTCAGTGCCCTAGACGAGTTTAAAGAATATTTCTTCGTACTAGATATGTCTATGTAATTACCTGTATATGTTGCTACTAATATGTATGCCATGTATTGGTAGTGATTAGGGCCCCAACACTAACACTACGTATTCTTCTGGGACAATAAAAATTATTTCTTTAAAAAAAAAAAAAAAAAAACCCAAATAAAAACAAATAAAAACAAACAAAAAACAAATTCTCAAACTTTAAGTTTTATTTTTTATTTCTTGTTTGTGTGTTTGCATGTTGTGTTTGAGTCGAATGGGCATTTAGCAAACTAGTGGTTGATTCCATGAATATGTATCTAGTGCCTCGTCTATACTAGAGCAGCCGCACCTGAGGAGATCCTGTACAGTAGAGTTCATCCATCTTACACCACCACAAAGACTAGTTTACTCAACGAAAACTAGCGCGGGACAGAGCTCATTAGCATTAGTACAGCTGTGAATGATAACGTGCACTCATGAATCACTGTCATAACAATGATGATACCAGGTGTTCGTGAAAGTTGAGCATGTCCTGCCTTCTGTAGATTCTCTTCTTTCCTGGCAAACTCTACATGGTTCACATCAGTACATTTAAACGTAAATGAAGGTATTGGTCATCAAAGTTTTGTGTAATATATATTGAAACCAACTTAATGTTACTCATTGGGTGGTAAAATAGGGTATTACCTATAACAATTTAAGATTTGAAGTAAAATGGCATATCTGAAGATGATGATGTATTTCTAAATGAAGCTGAATGATCTTAGACACTGGTCTTGCTTTCACCAAACATACCAAAACAGTCATAAATAGAGAAACTGCACCTACATGCAATGGATTCACGTTGTTGTTGCGTTAATTTAATTCCCCTAATGGCAGTCATACGGTGATGCCATCTTGATAACTGGGTGACAACATCGTCTGTAAGCAACATTGTCCCTTGAAGTGGTTGCGTCGCAGGATCGAACCACCTCGGTCGATCCATTCAACTGATTGGTGTTTTTCTCGCTCGTTCCAGTTAGTGCACCACACCTGGTCAAAGGCCGTGGGATGTTATTTCCTGTCTGCGTGAAAGTTCATATAAAAGATCCCTTGCTGCATTGTTAAAATCACCAAATATTTTGCATCTAATAGCTGATGATTAATTAACCAATATGTCTAGTGGTGTGAGTATGCCTTTGTTCATACTATGAAATGTACTATAAGTTATTTAGTTATTAGCCGATTGTTTAGTACACTGCATACAAAAATAGTTGGGTTTTGTTGTTGTTGCTATTTCCAAAACAGTTTTACTTTTCTTCTTACGTTAAACCACACTAAAATTATTACAAAATTGTTTTTTGTTTATATAGAATGATGAGACGGACAATAGTTAAATAGCAGTTGCATTATCAGTTTGTTAAATCTGTTGGGGAAGAATTCAAGTGTATATTGATGTTCAGAAGATGTGTACTGAACTTAGAAGAATGAAGATAAAGACGAATTCCAGGATGTAGTGCACTTTAAGAGACTATAAGTAAGATTATAAGACACTATAAGTAAGATTTTTAAGATTCGTGACGAGGACCACCTGTGTGGCAGGATATGCTCACCGTTCGCGACCACCTGATAACGTCACTGTTGTGAAAGTGATTTATAAGTGCATGTCATCACGGCTGTTCTCATGGTAATGAGCTCTGTCCAGTGCTAGTTTTGATTCAGTAAACTTTTCTGGGAGTGGCAGTCCTCTTCGTGGCGTTGGAAGACGGATTAAATCTCCAGTAAAGGATCTCCTGGGGCGTGGCTGTCCTTCTATAGACGAGGCACTAAATACATATTCGTAGAATCAACCACTATTTTGCCAAATTCCTATACGACTGCATTGTGCAGAGATACGACTCTGATCACGTATTACAGTTGTGTTGTTTGGATTTATTATAGTTTACATTGAGTTTCTTTATGAAAACTGACTATTGCAAATGTAGTCAGATTTAAAGATCATTTGGTGTTATATGTTGGTTTCTCGTTTCCATGTTATTTTTACCAAAACACTAAATGAAATTTCATTAGCTGAAAGAGACACAAACACAAAGACACGCACACACATACAGACACGCACACATACACGCACACAGATACACCCACACATGTTAGTTATAAAAATCAAGGAAGGCTGCTGAAAGTTGCATCTTTATACGGCAAAAAGTTCTATTTTTAACTCACATATTTTTAATTGTTTGATGAGACCACGAGTGCCAGATTTCGTTTGAACTGTGAAGCCCAAGACGATGTAGGTTGTTTGTTGTCAGGTATACCGACCATGTCCCTGCAGTTTGGACACTCGAAAGTATCATCTGTGTTGTTGGCGTCGATGTGATTTTGGAGACACGTCAAACAAAATGTGTGTCCGCACGGAAGTACGCGCGGATCAATGAAGATCTCCAAACAGAGGCTGCAGGAGATTTGGTCGTCTATGGAGGATGCTGTGGCCATGTCTGAAAAAAAATAAAACATTGTTACACACCTAATGAAGATTAGTCTGTTTACACGATGGTATCTAGTGGGGTGGAGGGGTGGAGATGGCAGGTCGGAGATCAATTTAACGATATCACATTGGATGCTCCATGGTGATCAAGGAAAAGAAAAAAAGAAAGAAATGTTTTATTTAATGACGCACTCAACACCTTTTATTTACGGTTATATAGCGTCAGACATATGGTTCAGGACCACACAGATTGAAAGAGGAAACCGTCTATCGCCACTTCATGGGCTACTCTTTTCGATTAGCAGCAAGGAATATTTTATATGCACGGTGACACCATCCCAGAGACAGGGTAGTACATACCATGGCCTTTGATATACCAGTCGTGGTGCACTGGCTGGAACGAGAAATAGTCCAATGGGTCCACCCACGGGTGGTGATCAAGGAAGGAACTGGTTTATTTAAAGACGGGCTCAACATATTTTATTTACTGTTATATGGTTATGGACCACACAGATATTGATGGAGGAAACCCGCTGTCGCCACTTCATGGGCTACTCTTTTTGTTTAGCAGCAAGGGATCTTTTATATGCATCATCCCATAGACAGGATAGCACATGCCACGGCCTTTGATGTACCAGTCGTGGTGCACTGGCTGGAGCGAGAAATAGCCCAATGGGCGCACTGACGGGGATCGATCCCAAACCAACTGGTCTTCAAGTGAGCGCTTTACCACTTGTTTACGTCTCGCCCCTCCGTGGTGATCATTTAAGACTTCAAATGAATTCCTACCAGTGAAATTACCACAACTGTTATCGAATGCTACTGATGACACACGATCGAATGTTTAAGTTAAAGCCAACAAAAGTGTTGTTAATATGATTGATTTTGTGAGAATAGCTGAATCAAGGTTCAGTAACACAATTATAGTTCTTTAAAGTTGCAGTCACTAGTCCGCATCCTATAAGATATTTTAAACATTCATTTTCATTTCAACTTATTTTGGTGCTTATATCCAATTAAGTTTCAAGCACGCTGTCCAGGGCACAGACATCAGCTACGTGGGCTGTCTGTCAAGGACAGTGAGTTAGTTGTTAGTGGTTAGTGAGAGAGAAGAGGGTGTAGTGGTCTTAGAACTACCCACTGAGTAGTTGAAACTTGCTCTGGTTGGGAGCCGGTACTGGGCTGCGAACCCTGTACCTGCCAGCCTTATGTACGATGGCTTAACCACGACATCACCATACAAACAGAAATTTGTCATTCTTCATTAAGTGCTATTCCACATTTTATCACATTTGCCCTTTCAACAAAACAAATATTCCCTACTGAACCAAACATACATTCTTTGTTAATTAGTGCATATATTGTTTGTTATTTTTAATTTTCTTTGCTTAACGTATACTAGGTAATTTTATATGCATATAATTCCAATCTGTATATACCTTTTTCTTATAAATGTTTGGGTTGGTCCAAATAATATCATCTAACTTTAAAAAACCCCACCAAAAAACGATTTTATAACTGCATGAATCTCAATTTTGCACTACTTTCGGCAGTGCATAGAAGGCAAAAGAGATCGTTCCAGCTATTTTCTTTATTTCAGATTAATAAAATGACTGTTTACATTAGTTGTTAATTAGAAATTGGGGTATTAAGGGTCCTTTATTGTTAATTTTGTTTAAGAACACAGTCGAGAACATATTTCTGGCACATGACATTCTGTCGCCTTTGGTCATTTTGAGATGTATTGCTTCAACCCCCTGTCTGCAATTTTTATTATTAAGGTGGGGCTTTTCGTGTTTTTGTTATTTTTTATCTTCTAATATTTGTTTTAGCTGTTTTATTTTCTCATTGATAATACATGAACCCATCAATCTATAATATAGTACGCAATGCCTTTTTAACGGCTTCACATCCTTCTGACCGTTTCTCCTCTTTTGATTTGTGGGCCTACTGCCAACAGCCTTCTTTGTACTTAACCTATGCCGCAATTTGTAAGGTGATTTTTGCGCTCAGGTCCAGTCGACTGTCATACACACACCGTGTTAAATGTTGCGCAGAAAGAAGAATTCCATAAATACACCATCAAAGAGGGTGTCATATTTGTTAATTAACACAGACGTGGCTAAATAGACCTACACGGCCAACGAAGGCTGGTTATCGCCGCCACGATAGCCCGAGTACTCTGACTGTCAGAGAGCTAGACGGACATTTGGACGGTTATGACGCTCTCGTTACAGTCAGAGACCAAGCTATGTAATGTTTTCGCAATCGCTGCCCACCAAACGGTAGTCAAAGATTTCTGCTCTAATACAACAACAATCCTATGATTGACATTAAATACCGTTACATCGATCATTTTCGAGTTCCCTGACAACACATTCCACATAGTTATCACTGATACACACACTACAGGAAGAAACCCGTCAGCAGCTGTGCATTTAATCGGAACATTACTAAAAGTGGGTTATATCGGGTTTCTCTCATAATGTGTATATTAGTGATTAATATGTGGATTTTTTTTGTTTTAATTAAGGAATTTGGACATTACCGATGTAAAGGTATTTGATGTCAAAAAGCTATAAAGTTCTCATGGCTAGACGGGAAAATAGGTAGCACAAAGCCTGGCATGACTAATATAGGACAGTTATATATATATATATATATTGTACTTCAACAACAACAAAATAACGGTTATAGAAAGGATTATGTGAAGAGAATGCCAATGATTTTATGGTTGTGCAAGAGGTGAAGTGTCGCTTCCTGAACTTTGAACAATAGCCCACAGCAAGAAAAAATATCTGAAGAATACTGTGTGTATACTGATAGTTTTGCACTGCATTTGAAAATCCCATACTGTTTTGGCAATCTTGAATCATTTGTTTTCAAAATCAGACCCAAGCTCTTGAATAGAGGAATGTGCCCATGTGGACAGGGAGAAGAGACTACAAGCTACTTCCTCCAGGACTGCAGCCAGCACTAACAAACAAGAGACCAGATATGGCCTGCTTACGTATCCCAGCCAGCACCAACAAACAAGAGACCAGCTATGACCTGCTTACGTATCCCAGCCAGCGCCAACAAACAAGAGACCAGCTATGACCTGCTTGCGTATCCCGGCCAGCACCAACAAACAAGAGACCAGATATGACCTGCTTACGTATCCCAGCCAGCACCAAAAAACAAGAGACCAGATATGACCTGCTTACGTATCCCAGCCAGCACCAACAAACAAGAGACCAGATATAGCCTGCTTACGTATCCCAGCCAGCACCAACAAACAAGAGACCAGATATAGCCTGCTTACGTATTCCAGCCAGCACAAACAAACAAGATACCAGATATGACCTGCTTACGTATCCCAGCCAGCACCAACAAACAAGGGACCAGATATGGCCTGATTACGTATTCCAGCCAGCACCAACACACAAGAGACCAGATATGGCCTGTTTACGTATTCCAGCCAACACCGACAAACAAGAGACCAGATATGGCCTGATTACGTATCCCAGCCAGCACCAAGAAACAAGAGACCAAATATGGCCTGCTTACGTATTCCAGCCAGCACCAACAAACAAGAGACCAGATATGGAGACATGGAGACAAGAACACTGGTCATTTCACCCTGATGTCGGACAGAATCGTTTAGTTTGGAAAAGCAATCTATTTAGGACTCAACAGTCATGATTATGGGAAACGAAACGAAGAAAAGAAGAAGAAAAACATAACCCGGAAGACCACAATGGAATTGATGTCATCGGACATGGTAATTTGGGTTACTTTCAGAGTTACATGTTTGTACACTAGGCCATCAAGTGGTCCTCGTTTGAGAAATAATGTTGGATCTGTCGTCTGTAACGCATAAAGATAGTATACCAGCAATGTTGGTGTTCACCTTTCCAGAAACGAAATTATTGTTTAGATAAACACGGTGGCACTAGTTTACACAGTATTGAATAACGCAACCTAGAAAGTAGTCACGGTCTTCTTAAAAATCCTGTGTAAGAACTCGCATTTTCACGGTTGCTAATATACAAAAGTTTTTGAGAAAATGTTTCTATAAGTACCACTAAACACAGTCCAGAATGGGAAAGACAAAAGACGAGCTATTTAGTTATAAAGATCCAAGCAGCAATGGTTCTGTAAGCAGATTCTGTACAGCAAGTATTGAAATTCTTCATTACGTATTCTTTACCCTAAAGCCGAAACAGTAGCGGGTCCAAAGTGTTGATACAATGACTACTAAGAGGAATATTACCTGTACTTGTAATACTGCTCTAGACATAACGCCATTAACAACCGCCATCAAGAAGAAGGCCTACAGCCACTGGATTAGCAGGCTTGGAAAGCATGGGGACAATGCTCTTCCAATATTAAATACGCCGATGTTTACTCCTAAAGTGTTGATACAGTGACTACTAAGAGGAATATTACTTATACTTGTAATACTGCGCTAGACATAACACCATTAACAACCTCCATCAAGAAGAAGGCCTACAGCCACTGGATTAGCAGGGTTGGAGAGCATGGGGACAAGGCACCTCCAATATTAAATACACCGATGTTTACTCCTAAAGTGTTGATACAGTGATTACTAAGAGGAATATTACTTATACTTGTAATACTGCGCTAGACATAACACCATTAACAACCACCATCAAGAAGAAGGCCTACAGCCACTGGATTAGCCGGGTTGGAGAGCATGGGGACAATGCTCCTCCAATATTAAATACGAAGATCGTTACTCCTAAAGTGTTGATACAGTGACTATTAAGAGGAATATTACTTATACTTGTAATACTGCGCTAGACATAACACCATTAACAACCACCATCAAGAAGACGGTTTTACAGCCATTGGATTAGCCGGGTTGGGGGGCATGGGACCAGTGTTTCTCCAAATCACACCTCTTGTGTCCCACCACATTTTATATTTGCCTGTCGCCCCATAACACGTGAAAAATCGGGAATCAACCCTCAGACAATGTGGTTGCCCTTCCCAGTTGTTTGGACCCCAATATAAAATTCGATAATGTGTATTCCTAAAACAATGAATTGCAACATATTCGACATTTAATTTCTACTGTTATAAATTTCACCAATTGTTTTTAGAATATAAAACTTGATAGACTACATAGCGACTTATCAGTGTTATGTCAAATAATAGTTTAACACAACAGCACACCACTGAGTCAGGTCAATTTATCTATGTCGGAGAGTGAGGAAGGTTTGAACATTAATTGTTTGTTGAAAATATGTATAAACATTTATGTATAAACTCACAGGCTATTATAATTTGCATTGGTATGACTGTTAAATAAACCTGTGCGTTAGCTGGGAAAGTGTATGTTTTCAATGGTATGTCAAAATCGTATGCTCTGTCAGCCGCTACCCAAAGAAAAAGGAGTACTTCCTATATTGACTGTGTTTCAACCTGAATACAGTCAAATGATATTTTAAAGTTAACTAAATGTGCCAAAGATTTTTATGAATAACAATATGAAATATAAATTTATATATGTTTTGTTTAATTTTTTGCTTTGGTGTTGAATGAAGTTCATATATCTTTCTTTTTTTAAGTCATTTGGCACAAATTAAGGAAATTTGTTTGTTGGTTTTGTTTTCTTTTGGAGTGAATATCATCAATATTTACGATCTAATGTTATTACTTAATTAAACACAATATCACTGTTATGCTAGCAACAAATAAAATGGTATGTCTTATTTGGTTTCTATGATTAAACTTATCAATATGAACAATTGCCATAATAACTAATCAGTTTCAAATTATGATTGACAGATAGCAGAACTGAACTGCAGTACATATGTATTCTGGAATGCATATCTGACTTGTTTGGCTTCATTCAAATTCTTTTTCCAACCTCATTAAGCAGGAGGTAAACCACTGTCGAATTATGGAATGCTAAGAAAGTGTGTTTAAAAATTAGCTCTTTTAATTAGTAGTGACATTTCTCATACCTTACATGTTTGATGGTTATGCTCTGATCTATGTATTTAACATACCAATTGCAAACACATTTGTCAACATAGTTTTGGGAAAGATTGATGGTTCCACCAGAAAAGATGATATTATGTCTGACACTCATATAAAGCTAAGGAGTAGCAAAGAGAAAGGTCAATTTTACAAAATTATAGATGTGTGGTTCCAATGTTTCATTAATTTTTAATGAAAACAACAATGTTCTTGCCATTCTTAAAGAGTGGAACTGCTGTGGACCTCCTGAACCCGCTAAGTTATGTGTATGTTTGGGAATACTGAATCAGATGTTGGGATTGATATTCAGGTTAAGGATATTTTTCTTTAAGTTCTGGAATGCTTCCACCTAGCAAAGATGCCACTGAGCTATATGTGGGAAGACCTATATCCAGCCATACATATTGGTACATGTAAAGATTATACAACTTGATAGTGGTCTAAAATCGCCATTAAGATATTTGGGGAAGAAGGTGTGTCACACGAAATTAATATTGTCAAAAAAATAAATAATAATAAAATTGTTTTTAATTTCAGATTCCCCTTTTTTACATTGAAATTGCAATATATACCGTACAGATCAATACGTCATAATCAAGAGTAAACCTTAAAGATGACTTGTTAGAAAAAGACTTACTCTCATAGATATTAAAACAAATGTAAAACATACATGTCGATTTTGACTCCCACTGACCTATAAACTGACCCTTAAAGTGACCTTTAAATGTCACAATGATGCAATAACTTACTTTCACCATAAACCTTACCTAACAGATTTCAGTAAAGGTAAATTGTGCGAGGGTACCGACCCTCATCATAAACAATACCCTGTATATGTATTCATCTCAACTTGCCCCTGCGCGTGCTGTAACCTCACCGTGGTGCAGGGGTGTAACATTCTCTTTGAGAATGGCCAATACAGCACAAATTGAAATTTTTAGTAAAAGTCGGTATCTATCTGTGATATTTGTATCTTTGCACAGTTCTTTACACTGTTTTTATTTAAATCTTGAATTTTTATATTGATGTTGATCATCACCTTATTTGTTTGCATTACCATAGTTTGACACCCAATAGCCGATGTATTTGTCGTGCTGGGGTGTCGTTAAACATTCACTTATTCATTCATTCATTCATTCATTCATCTCAACTTATTTTCGTGTCAGGACAGAGGGTTAAAAAAGAGGGTGTAGTAGTCTTACACCTACTCACTGAGTCGTTAAAACTCGCTCTGGGTGGGAGCCGCTACTTGGCTGCGAAGTCAATGCTTACCAGCCTTATGTTCTATGGCTTAACCACTACATTATTGAAGCCAGTCACCCTGTATAAACCTTAATAAGCACGGGTACCCATGTCTAACAAGGCTTGTTTTAGACATTTGTAAACACATAATTTCGAGATCAACTGATTTTTACATCAAATTTTCCTATTATTATATATGTAAATTACAATTATATAATGATCCATTTAAGTAGCATATTTATAAAAAGCCTTACCCTCAAAGATAAGGAAAACGTAAAAACAAAGCATTTAAATTTCCCTAATTAGACCCTTAATGACCTTAAATGACCCCCACAATTACCATTAAGAATCAATTTCGCCTGGGTACCAACCTCGCCATACACTGCACTAGCCCTCACCATAAACCATACCCTGTAATGACCTCACTAAGCATGGGTACACATTTCTAACAAACCATGCCCACAATGTGGACATAACCCATTCCGAAATTATCTCTTCCTTTGATTAAATTCTGGATCTGCCACTGAAATTTTAATCAGGAAGCACCCATACTAGATGTGTAATGGATATATGTATAAACCAAAGTAATAATATGACCATTATTGATCAATATTATTGGAAAGAAGTAAAAGAACCCAATGATTTGTGTCATTTACAGTATATTATATATTCAGAAACAATTAAATTCATTTGATCTTGAAAATATAGGTCGAACTGACCAATTATAAAAATCCGGCAAACCAAAATGGAACGTTTGGATATTATGCGTCATAAAATACATTTTAAAAGAGTTTAATCTCTCCTATAACTGAAATTTGGTATGCGTCCCGTGGGCTGTTGTTTTGGGGGTAGATGCAGATTGAAAACAAAAGGCTATTAAAAGTATGCAAATTCCCAATTAACGTACAGGTTTAGACAAGTAAGAGTTGAATATCTGAAATCTACACATATCTTTACATAATAATCAATGTTCAAACCTTCATGATTCTCCGACATAGATAAATCGCCTTGACTATGTTGGCCACGCCCACATTTTGAAATGTTAAACTTTATTACTGTTTATAGTTCCCAGTGTTTGTTTCTAACTTCCTTCCGAGTCTGGAGCCTGAAAATGTTGTATGTCGCTTTTAATGATTAGTGAACACTTGCAATGGCGGCCATTTTGAGAAAGGGCACTCTGCGCCCACGTTTTCAAAGTCGTCAACCCTAAATATTTGAAATACCATTAAATATTTGAAATTCCGACAAACTGTCATATTACGAAAATCATGCCATTTTATGTGATATTTCGGAATCAGTTGACTAAATATGTTGCTTTCCTCTTCCATGTACACAAACTTATACACACAAACAATAGTTTGATAAACCACTTTTTGTTCTTTTTTTTTTCTTTCTTTTTAACCACGTTCGACCCCAACATGGCACAGATTTAAACGCTGGTCCAAAATGGTGAACGTTTGACCTATGCTGACCTAATCAACATTGGTACATTGTTTGAAATTTTATGAATAGATAGTCGAGACCTGTAGCGTTAACATAAAGTGTCATTTGTTATTCTAACTTGAATATTGACTGAACTACAGACATTTTAATTATTTCTACCCCTAAATTCTTCATGGAGTATATTTCAACACTTACTGAAAATAATTTATTTTTATAATTGGAATAGAGTTGGCAACTAAGAAACCACATTCCATAAACTAAATAAATTTATATCAGGCGATTAACTTTTAGACACTTTCGGTTAAACACACACACACACACAGAGAGAGAGAGAGAGAGAGAGAGAGAGAGAGAGAGAGAGAGAGAGAGAGAGAGAGAGAGAGAGAGAGAGAGAGAGAGAGAGATACATACAAACAAACTCACGCACACGCACAAACACACACCTGCACGTACGTACGCACATATAGACACACAAACACACACGCATACACACGCACAACACACACACACACTCAGACACAGATACACACACACACACACACACACACACACACACACACACACACACATACACACACTACAACTGTGAGTGACACAAACCAATGTGTGAATATAAACGTAAAAATAGTTGCCGGTCCGACGGAACGACGGGTGATAACATCTCCCGGCTCGTGGTGATGTTAACCGGTCAAAACGGCAATATTTCGACCCCTGCTTACCTTATGAGCTATACAAGATGGCTGCCGCTGCGTAAATGTTCACGTCTGTTTTGGTGACCAGAAGACTTCAGAGGTTGTAACCAGTTTAGACGGCGTCATGGTTGTCGCAGGATCACATGTGAAACAGAGGAGGATCACAAGTGTCTCTTTCTGTGTGTGTGTGTGTGCCTGTTGGAACATATGTCTGTGTGTGAGTGTTTGCGTGTGTGTGGGCGGGACGTAGCCCACTGGTAAAGCGTTCGCTTGATGCGCTGTCTGTCTAGGATCGATCCCCGTCGGTGAACCCGTTGGGCTATTTCCCGTTCCAGCCAGTGCTCCGCAACTGGTGTAACAAAGGTCGTGGTATGTACTATCCTGTCTGTGTCATGGTGCATATAAAATATCCCTCGCTGCTAATCGAAAAAAGAGTATCCCATGAAGTGGCGACAACGGGTTTCCGCTCTTAATATATGTGTGGTCCTTAACCATATGTCTGACGCCCTATAACCGTAAATAAAATGTGTTGACTGCGTCGTTAAATAAAACATTCCCTTCTTTGTGTGTTTGTGTGTATATCTGTGTGTGTGCACGCGCACGTTTGTTGTGTGTGTATCTCTCTCTCTCTCTCTCTCTCTCTCTCTCTCTCTCTCTCTCTCTCTCTCTCTCTCTCTCTCTCTCTCTCTCTCTCTCTTTCTCTCTCTCTCTCTCTCTCTGTGTGTGTGTGTGTGTGTGTGTGTGTGTGCGTGTGTTGTGTGTGTGTGTGTGTTTTTGTATGAAAATTTAATATATAATAAAATTATAACTGTCGGAAAATTTAGGGGGATGGCCTAGATCCGCCTCTGGTGTAGTTAAACAAAACAAAGTTTAAACTATATGACGAATAATAAATTTAGTATATCTACATGACCAAGGCTCGTTACGGTGTGGGGAAGGAAGGTAGGAAGAGGCATTCGCCGCTCAAAACGCACAGTTAGTTTGACCTAACTGGAAAAACTCCCAGACCTTACTCAGTTACATAGTGAATACAGTCTACAGCTATACTTAGGTAATACATGTACAGAACAGAACAGAACAGAACTTTATTACACTCAGGCCGTTATGCAACGGCGTAAGAGGAACATACATATTCTGATTTTGACAAGATGGTTAACAGGAGGATACATTGCTTGGTACATATATGAATACAAATACAAATACATGACATTACATTACATTATAAAGATATGTGTATTAATAATATAAATACATGATATTACATTATAGAGATATGTGTATTAACCATATAGATGCATTCTGCGATGTAACAAATTAGAGGTATATTTTAAAATTTATAATTATTCAGAAAATTTCAGTTACAACGTGTAACTTTATAATATGGTATACAATATATAGGTTAAATAAA
>NW_024533800.1:0-31944 GCF_016097555.1 Gigantopelta aegis | reverse complement strand
AAACACTGTAGTATAGGTCAACATGGTCCCTGACCGGACTATCATTGTCGTCTTATTCTCCGGATTCAAGTATCATGATTGCTGCAGCAGCCACTTCCTCAACAGAAGCACCCATGTTGGTAAAGTAACTTCCTGTTCCAAACTCATTCCTTTCGCTGTCCAGGATAGAACAGTTGGAACATGCCCAGGAGAGGTGAAAGGAACGCACCCCAAGTCTGTGTGCACTCTGGGAAATTTGTCGTGACATAGGCATTTTTGTGCTTCGAGCCACATCTACCGGTGACATCAGAATACTAACTTTCAAAATTATTTCAAGTAATTGGGTCACGGGGATTCCCATGGTATTTATCGATATAAAACCTGCTTTTTCACTCTATTTTATAAACACGTGATCTAAGTGTGTTACAGTTTTGTAGATTAACCAAAATTAGAATTAATTTTCGCGGGCTGAAACTAGGACGTGCGACTTTAAGGATGGTACATAAATACTAATGATATTTTCAATCCACAGGGCAAGAAAGTTAAAGTTTGTTTTGTTTAACGACACCACTAGAGCACATTGATTTATTAATAATAGGCTATTGGATGTCAAACTTTTGGTAATTTTGACATATAGTCTTAGAGAGGAAACCTGCTACATTTTTTTCATTAGTACCCAGTGAACCATTGGTCTTGGTGACGGGGACGTCTTATATGCGTGTTGGTTTGCAAGACGTCTGCGACACATCTTAGAGACGTTTCACAAAAAGCCGACGTTTACAACACGTCTGCAAAATGTCTTGGTACAAAGACCACTTGAACACTTAATGGAGAAATGGGAGGAGAAATTAAAGACGTCACCAATATGTTTGAAAGACGTCTTCAATACGTCTTTCGATATATTACGGTATCACATGACTTACATCCGGGTATTGCAGTCGCCATCTTCAGGGAAAGTTTGTTTGTGGAAAGACATTTTGTTGGTGGGGATTTCAGCCAAAACTGAGTAAGTATGAAGTGATAAGTATATTTTATGAGTGAGGATTACGTCCGAGTGAGGATAGAACGTCCATAACGATGAATGACACATTGTTCTCCTGTCTGTCACTCGAAATCTTGATATGAAAAGTGTAATTTCCACCACCCATTTTCCCGCCATAATGAGCATGGCTTATTAACATTGGAGACGTGTTCGGAACGTTGGAGACGTGCTGGAGCCGTCTCGCAAATGTTTGGAAAACTTGTGGCAGACGTCGCCACAGCATGAACGGCTGATTAAGGGCTTGGTATACATTTATAAGCATTTTTACAGAAAATAATTGAAGACGTCACCAATACGTTTGGAAGACGTCTTCAATACGTCTTTCAACGAAATTAATTCTAAAGGCTAATAAAATACTACATTGTGACTGAAACAAGCGTCTTGAATTAATGTATTTTTATTTGGATTTAAATGGGCGGTAAAACATTGAAAGGCCTTGGTAAAAAGTCGGGAATCTTGTCATTAACTCTTTTGAAAACGATCATATTATTTCCTCGGCGCTATATGGGCGCTATTAAAGTGCTCCAGAACGCGCCGAAGAAAGCTGTTGAGTATGGGCATATTATTCTGGTAGTTTTCACCTGGGACTTTTATTCAAACTGTTTAGGCTAAGCCTAGGCCAAACTCATTTTATGCCATAATGGGATATTTTGCACCGTTTTTGTTACTTAGGAATGCAAATTCAATGAAGCCCATATATTATTAAAACCTAGACCAGTTTAATTTTAGATCTACTTACGTGAATGAAAATACCTTCTCAAAAGCATAAACTAACAATGATTAGACAAAGCATTGGGCTTAACTGGATCCAGCCAGATGTTAAGGGATGAACCTAGAGTGGTAGGTCTACATGCAAATTTAGGCTTAGGCCTGT
Source organism: Gigantopelta aegis (assembly GCF_016097555.1). NCBI lineage: Eukaryota > Metazoa > Mollusca > Gastropoda > Neomphalida > Peltospiridae > Gigantopelta > Gigantopelta aegis. Next base: position 30,049 of record NW_024533800.1, on the reverse strand, counting down.
GAAACACGGTGCGGGAACTCGTGACAAATTACTACTGAGTCTTCTTCTATTTTTTTGTAAAGTGTGCCAAATTATGCATGACCGTGAGCAGGTATACTTTACAAAGAAATAGAAGAATACTCAGTAGTAATTTGTCACGAGTTCCTGCACCGTGAGAAATAAGTCTTGAAAATACTTTCATGACAGAAATAATCTTTGGTGCAACCATGGATTGGTGCAACACCAAATAGAATGTCTAATGTGCCATCTCACAAATTCGGCTAAAACTACATCACATTTATGCAAATTGCCCCATTTTTAATGTTGAATGGAATTATATTGGTGGCCCTATGTATTATATTAAATATACGTCACTGGGTATATACTACTTATGCTGGATGTATCGACCCTCATCTGCACGCTGATGGATGAACATGCGCGCCACCTATCGCGAACCTGAAGCTAGATCTCAGCCTCGTGCATCACCTATTAAGAAGTTGCGGCGACAAGCAGAGAGACATATGCGTGGAAGGCGTATGTTGTATGGACCACAACTTGGCGATGTTGTACTGTCTGATGATACAAGTGTGAACTTTGAAAGTTTCTCTGACAATGCACATAAATGCACATTCTACAAACGCCAACATCAGTCAAAACTAGTACCACCTCAACAGTTACTAAGTCCCACATTGTAGTCACTACTGCCAACACTCCGGGCAAAAGTCCCCAATCAAGTGGTGAGGAGGAGAATGGCAAAAAGAAACAGTGCATCAGGTCGCCATCAGGGTCGGATTCCGAGTAACTCCTGTGCTGAAATGAACAATACTTACATAGAGCGTACCACACAAAACATAAAGTGGTCACTGCAAAGTAGATTAAGGATTTAAGATGAGTTTCAGATTTGATGTTAATTCGTCGGAACGAGAATGTTGTACACATGTACAAATTGATAGTTGCGTGTAATTGTTTGGTTGACGCTTTTGATCAACATAGAATATAGTTAGTATTTTAGAAATATTTAGACGCCACTCAATTACAATTCCTTTGTTTTACGGTCAACGTTATTTATTTCATTTTATTGGACCCCCATGGATTGGGGAAAGTTCAACATACATAATATCATTATATCAAGACTAGAATAATTGTACAATATAACATGGTAATTTAAGACGACAGTAAAACGATCGAAGCGACGAAACGAAACTAAACTATTACAGTGGAGCTTAAGAATATTTAACATACAGATCACATGCTTCCAGTTTACCTGTGAGACAGACTGTTACGACATAATGCCTATAGCAATAACGTCTGCAGTGGAGGTAGACTTCCAGTACGTACTGATAAAAAAAGATAAAACGGAGCCTGTCAGTATATCGAAGCCATCGAGTTTGCTTGCGACCCTCGCCAGCCAGCAAGCCCTTCGACTACCGAAACATCTAAAACGGTGAAACTGAATACATGTGTAATCGAGTGGCCTGCGACCATCACCGGCCAGCTATATTTAAAGGTTTGCCGGCGATCGATGGTCGCAGCCCCCTTGACTTATATTCTTAGAGAATCCCTTCTCATATTCTCTGCCGGTGTCTATAATTTCTTATAGAGTCTGGAGTACTATTACTCTTTATGAGATTTACATATTATATCCTTGAGAGAAAATCAACTTGTGAAATTTTACTTGTAAATTTCTTGACACTTTAAATTATAAAGAAAAGAGTTGTCAGCGGCAGGAGTCGAACCCACGCTTCTTGGATTGGTAGCCCAATGCTGTATCCATTCAGTCGTAGAGGCATTCGATGCAGACTTCAGGTTCCAAGATCTATTTCTATACATACTGGGGGTTTACGCTCCAGCGACTTCCTTGCATATAGGGACCGGCCTCAGTGGCGTCGTGGTAGGTACTGGGTTCGCTTCCCAGTCGAGGCATGGGATTTTAATCCAGATACCGACTCCAAACCCTGAGTGAGTGCTCCGCAAGGCTCAATGGGTAGGTGTAAACCACTTGCACCGACCAGTGATCCATAACTGGTTCAACAAAGGCCATGGTTTGTGCTATCCTGCCTGTGGGAAGCGCAAATAAAAGATCCCTTGCTGCCAATCGGAAGAGTAGCCCATGTAGTGGCGACATCGGGTTTCCCTCTCAAAATCTGTGTGGTCCTGAACCATATAACCGTAAATAAAATGTGTTGAGTGCGTCGTTAAATAAAACACTTCTTTCTTTCCTTGCATATAGGGTGTATATCGGCCGCTTAATAATTCTGAATATAGTTCTGTTTTTAATTACAGTAAACTAGAAACATGATCGTGCCGATTATAAAATATTACTGGCCCGCGACGTCTAAGATGGCTAGAAGACTTGTTGACATTCTTCGAGATTTAAGAAGACACTGCCATGTCAACGCATATTCTATCCATAACGTAATTTTCAGATTTTATGTTAATTTGTCGGAATTAGAATGTTGTACTCATGTACAAATTTAGTATAGTTGCGTTTAATTGTTTGGTTGACGCTTTTGGTCAACATAGAAAATTCCTGTATTGTAGAAATAAGTAATTTTCTATTGATACCATCACAATATTTGCTGACAATGTTACTAGTTTGTAATCTTCATAGACTATAACCATAAATGTGCCGACAAAGAGTATACATACATTACATCATGGACATTTTATTGATTTACCGGTAGCATATACTGTTGCATGTTTGGCCGGAATCGGCAAGGGTATTTTATTGTGGAAGTATGATAATATATACTATTGTATTAATAAAGGTGATTTTGATAAATGAATCTATATATATATATATATAATTGTTTTCAATTGCATGTGCGCTTTATTTTGGTGGATGGTCATTTTAGAGGTGCGCTCCAAAGACCGGACAAGGACGTGCTGGATTGGTGATCGAGGGGTGATTGCAACATCTATACCACGTCTGCGTCACAATCACGTTCAGGTAACGTCTTAAGAAGGTGCTAAGAACGTTCACTACAGGTCCAGCAGAAGTATTTCCAAGGTTTTATTGCAGTTATCAGCATGTTCCAAAGACCCAATGAAGACGTCTTTCATGTTTGAGGGAGGGATGAGGGTCACGTCCTGCACACGTCAGTACCACGTTTGTACGACGTCACGTTCTGGTGGAGTGTTAAAAACGTCCTAAAAACATTCCCATGACAGGTCTTGGATAAGTACTTTTCAGGTCTTATTGCAGTCCCCAGCACGTTTGGAAAACCAAACAAAGACGTCTTACCTATGTAACACTTTTTGCGAATCCACACGTCTTCGCGACGTCTTAGGAGGAAACGTCCCCGTTACGTATCCCAAATGTCGAATGGTTTACTGGGTAGCAATTAAGGGATCTTTTATATGCACCATCCGACAAACAGGATAACACATACCACGGCCTTTTATATACCAGACACGGTGCACTGCCTGGAACAAGAAATAGCCCAATAATGGCCCACCGACGGGGATCAATCCCAACCCGACTGCACATCAAACAAGTTCTCCACCCACCCCCACCCCTTCCACGGCAAGAAAAAAATGCAAACAGTCCGAGGCCCCAACGGAAAATGCCAACAACTGAACTAGACACTTTCCTCCCTCGAACCCCTCCAATTGCTAGGGACTGTCTTTTTAGACAGCTATAAAGAAAGAACCCGCTGGGGTGGGTGAGGTGGTATTTTGTGAATGTCTTATGTACATGGGGAACAATGTGTATTTGTGACCCCAAAATAACTAGCCGTAAAAATAAAAAGGTTTATAGGACTCTCTAACAATATGATTGGTTTTCAACGCATCTTATCATAAAATATTCACTTTATATCGGACGCAAAAAATTACTGAAAGCGATCGGTCTCCTACACATCATTTTTGTGGTTCATTTTACAACTGACAGTGCATTTTGTTTTAGCAATGAGGTTCTGATGCTGAAATCATATTTAATTTTATTATACGTTATATAATATTGCTGATAGATCGCTGATAAACATTTTAGAAATATGATTTTGCCAATGTTACTGACAAACCACCAAAACCAATAATTTCCATGAAATCTGGAGGCCTCTTAACCCAAATAATGATCAAATTAATAGGAAAAAACTAAAAAACAAGACAACTGTTTTTTCATGTCTCTCCCCTCCCCACCCCCTCCCCAACCAATTTAAGTCACATGGCACCCTGGATTATCAAAATAATAAATTATCAATATATTTCAGAATAGCATTTTATTCTGAGTTTTACATAAATAATTCAATTAATTTGTGACTTACGAGGTACAACTCACCCTCATGCAATAGAATCGAGGATGTCTACATGCATCGTTCAGATCTGCTTGCGGAAATTCATCAGACAGTTTCTTCACATTACACAATCTGCACCTCATTTTGTTAAGTCTGCAAAATATGCAACCATATATTAAAATACATAGTAAAAAACATGTAACAAACAAACAAACAAACAAATAAATATATAAAATAAATAAATAAAAAAACTACATAATAATTCAAACAAGTTTCAGAACTATCCAATCAAAACTCTAGGAGAAGATAGGAGTTTAAATTTTCAACGTTAAATTTCTATTTAAAATGTTTCAATTTAATAAAATTCACTAATATACATGTGCCCCTATGGGCCTGGTATCTTAATAGAAAACTTTACTAACTTCTAAAACCATTACGTTTACTAAGCCACTTTTGTTTATTCCTTAAATTCACTGATATCGGGTCCACTTCACTATAGAAATTACCCTCCTGTCCCGAAATTGGTCACTTGTGAAGTCAGGCTAAGTCCAGGATGGGCGTGCCTAAACCTTCAGTGGATATGGGCACCTTCATAGAGTTCCCATCCCATCCTACAGAAATTGTGTTAATATAGAGAGAGATGAACTGACATTTGGTGGTGTCACGTGACGTCGTGCATATAGGCTACTACATCAACATTGGGTACTTTTTACATAGTGTTAGAGAGGAAACCTGCAACATTTTTCTATTAATTAGTAGCAAGAACACTGTTATATGCACCATCCCAGACAGGATAGCACATACCACAGCCTTTGATATACTAGTTACCACATCAACAAGGCCAAATCATTTAATTTTTGTGAATTTTATCCTGTTGTTAGAACCGTTTTTTCTATTTTGTTTGATTGCAGAAATGTATAATGCATTTTGTTGCCCCTATTGTAGCAATTTTAAAGGTAGACAAAATCCATGAAGAATATTAAATTAAATATGAGTGTCTGTAATTTGTTTGAATTAAGAATATGTTTATTAGAAAATTTATATTTTATAAACTATTTTAAACATACTGCCTATCTGAATAGTCACAAAGTGTTGTCACTGAGTATGGAAAACAAAGATGTGAAAGTAATTACTTTTGTTAGTAAGTTAAGATTTTCTTTCTTTTTTAAATATAAATCAAACTGTTCAATATGAATCAAATTGTAAATATTAAAAAACAAAACTATTTTTTTTTTATAAACAAATGTTAAAACAGACTTGCATGTGCACAAATTTTTTAATACAAATTTCAGATGCATGCTTTTTAACATACATGTAATTTGAAGTCAAAGGTATTTTTTGTTTACACTTGATTCCTAAAATGAATGTTTTACATTCAGGTTGTTTATTTTTCATGTGAACTGATTGAATATATTTGATGTAGCTTATAACGGCAAACTGTAATTAATTCCTTTCACATCCATGGACATTACAGTTTTATTGTTAAATTCACATTCTGATGTCAGAAGAGTGAGATCAAAATGTGCGAAGTGGTCAGAAAATTCTGACGGTAAGAGAACAAGTCGGACATTTGGTCAGTTATCAAAGCTCATATTACTGTCAGAGACCAATCTTTATAAATTCTGCATAATCACTGCCTATCAAACGGTAGTGACTCAAAGATTCCCGCTCTAATATAATAACAATCCTCTTTACATTGATCATTTTTTAGCTACCTCACAACATTTCTTTTCATATTAATCACTACACACACTACAGGAAGAAACCCGTCAGCAACTACATATTTAAACGGAACATTATTAAAAGCGGGTGCTCTCTGACTGACAGAGCGATTATAATTTAACCGTCCAAATGTCCTATAGCTAGCTCTCCTATAGCTCGAGTAACCGCTAGCCCTCCCCTTATTGATATGTTGTAGAGAGGGCTAGAGGGGACTGTGTGTAATACTTCACTTGTAGACGACCAAATGACATCCAGCTAGATACTAAGTCTAAAGTACACATATTTTCCTAAATGTCATGACACAGACGTTTAGTTTGATTATTCTCAAGTCCACTCATGACATTAAACTTACATGTTGTTAACCAGTACCAACAACTGCCGAAGTATTATACACAGTCCCCTCTAGCCCTCCATTATAACATGATATCAAGGAAGGAAATGTTTTATTTAACGACACACTCAACACATTTTACTTAGTTATATGGCGTCAGACATATGATTAAGGACCACATGCACATATATGAGAGAGGAAACCCGTTGTCGCCACATCAGGGGCTACTCTTTTCGATTAGCAGCAAGGGATCTTTTATATGCACCATCCCACAAACAGGATAGTACATACCACAGTCTTTGTTACACCAGCTCTCCAACGGCTGATTACTCGGGCTATTCACTGGCGTAGGAAGGTACCCAAAAATGGGGGAGGGGGGCACACTTTTATATTTACACACTTTTACATTATTATAAAGCAAACATAAAGAAAATTATCGGAAAAGTGGGGGACACATGCCCCCCTTGCCCCCCCCCCCCCCCCCCCCCCCCCCGATTCCTACGCCAGTGCTATTTATCGCTACGAGGTTAATTTAAAGCTGGTACAATATACATAATTTATAAACATGAGTACGTTTTGACCAAATTAAGGGTATAATTTGTTTGGTACGTTTTGGTGTACGTTTTGGTATGGGTACATTTTGACCATAAATGGAACACACACACCCCGCCCTCCCTACTATTGGTTGGGTATATGTTAATTCGGTTTGGGTACGGTTTGCTTTATTGTACTACTTTTAGAAAGCTACATACCTGCAGCTTTGTGTTGATTTTTTTCAACCAGCGTAGACGCTTTACGTTCTAACAAATGGTCATTAAAAAGCAACAACTCAACTTGTAATGATTTTTCGCGATGCCTAGAAAATATTTCTAGTTTCGGTTTTGATTTCCTCGAAGGTCCATATTTGGCAAAAGCATCCGGTTAGGTGGCGTTTCATGGGAATGATTGTTTCACAAAATTAATGTAATGTTACTACTTGCTGTAATATAGATATAGATGAAATTTACCAATAAACTAATTATTAAAGTTAAACTAATTTTATTATCTACGCTTTTGGACGTAGGCCTACGTATTTATCTACCCTTGGTGACGTGAATGGACTCTTCCAAAATGCCATGCACATATTATAATTTATTTATCTTTGAACATGAGTCTGATTTTGTTTATTTTTGTATTTGCTTATTGTTATTATTTTCACTCGACAAGTTGTTAATATACTTTATGAGGGGTTAAGACATGCTTCCCCAGAAAAAAAAGTTTTTTATTGATCGATAAACTCACCAAAAAATTACGAACAATTCTTATATAGACTATATTATAGTTTCCCTTATATGCTAAAAGAATAACACGTATGTAGGCCTACGTGTGCTGCATGCGTGCCAGTGTAGCATGCAGGTACTATTACCGTTTGGTGGGCAGCAATTGCGCAAAAATTACATAACTTGGTTTCTTACACACCAGTTGATGAGAACACCATGCGTTATTTTTTATAACACGCTGGTTGTTAACACACGTACGTGTATAATAATTTCAATACACGACTGGCTGCTCCTAAACAAATGAAACACTATACAAATTAAACCCTGAGATGTGTATGCTATTTTCTGGAGTAAAAAAAAAGAAGTGAGATTCCCCTCTCCTCACCCCACCCCACCCCACCCCCCTCCGGAGGGTACGGCCCTGACAATACGGTGGAAATAGATTATACAGCGTAACGTATAGTTAACCTGACAATCATGTGTCTGTGACGCGTAAGTTAGCAACAAGGGCAACGGCATTTTTTTTTTTTTGCTTAATTTTAACCGGGTTTTTGAGGATATGTAAGAAATATATATACTACTCAAAAGAATTTAAGGGTCAAAAATTTATAACCAAATAAGTTTCAGAGTGTATTAGATTGATGACACCAAATTTTTTATTTATTGTTCCATATTTACAAAAAACCACAAATAAACGTCACTGTATACAAGAAAGTCACATGACATGCTGTCAAAGTTGAAGGTTGTCAAACATGGATTTTACACATTAGAACATTCGTTTAATAGTGTGTGAATCCACCCCTGGCGCGAATACACTCGACACATCGTTGCCTCATGCTGTTGATCAGACGTCTGAAGAACTCTTGGGGAATGGCCTGCCACTCTGCCATAAGAAGTTGACCCAGATCATGAAGGTTGGCCGGAGGGGCATGGTTATCCCGAACTCTCCTGCCTAATTCGTCCCAGGCGTGCTCTATTGGGGCCAAGTCAGGCGAATATGCTGGCCAATCCATCCTGGTGATACCTTGTTGTCTGAGAAAGTCCGTTACCACCCTGGCGCGGTGGGGTCTGGCATTGTCATCCTGCAGAACTGCCCCCCCGCCAATCTGCTGAAGGCCTGGGAGAACCAACGGCCGGATAATCAATTTCAGATAGCGGATTCCATTCAGATTGCCATCCACCACATAGAGGGGGGTCCTGTGATGGATAGAGATGCCGCCCCACACCATGACGCTGCCACCACCGAACCGGTGACGTTGTCTAACGTTAACGTCAGCGAAGCGCTCCCCAGGACGTCTGTAGACACGAACCCGACCGTCGTTGAACTGGAGACTAAACCTGGACTCATCAGTGAACATCACTCAACCCCACTGAACAGTTGCCACCGCAGATGAAGCGTGCACCAGTGACGTCTGGCCGTTCTGTGACGTGGTAGGGGTGGTGGTCGAACAGCCTGGCGACGGCAGCGTAGATTATTGGCTCTCAGACGATTGCGTATGGTTTGATCAGACACTCGAGTTCCAGTCGCAGTCCGCAGATTGTCACGTAATCGGCGTGCAGTGGTTGTGCGTTGACGTAGAGCCATATTGGTGATGTAGCGGTCCTCTCTATTTGTAGTGCTTCGAGGTCTTCCCGAACGTGGACGATTTCGAACAGAATTCGTTGCTTGGTACCGTTGCCACAGTCGGCCAACGACACTCTGACTGACACCAAGTCTCAGAGCAAGATTTCTTTGCGTATTGCCATCCTGAAGCCAAGCAATAGCCCTTCCTCGATCTTCGATAGTCATTTGAAGTCGTACCATTGTTGAATTTGCAGTGTGCACCGTACACGAACGCAATCTCCAATTATACGGAAATTCAGCATTGGGAACATGCTTCCGCTCGTTAGATACAATTTGAAAAGAACTCGTTGTGAGATAAATGGTATCTAACGGCCACTCATGTATTATTCTCTATCTCTGACTAATGAGAGCGTCATAACCGTCCAAATGTCCGTCTAGCTCTCTATTTCCACAAAGCGCCTTCCCGTCTTTAGTAGGGAGATACCATAATGAATTAATGGGTTGTGAAGGTGCACTTATGCTTATGCATTTTAAATTTACAGTAACATTAACAATTTATATGCTCAGTAATTGTTCATATCCATAACTGTAAATCATATATATCATTTGTGTCTCCACCTCCAAAGTAAAAATTAATATATATCGTATAAATAAAACTAAACAAAACCTATACCCCTTTTGTATTTTGCTGATGAACGGATCCAATAAATACTTTTAGACTGCAAGTAATTTGGACAATTTTGTTTAACTTTTGGGCTTTCGAGGTAGGTAATTGTACAATTTATGCTACTGTATTAATCATGGAAACATTGAAAATGTGTTTTTAGTAATTAAGGACATGCTTTATAATATGGATGTAGCCCAGTGGTAAAGCATTCGCTTAATATGCGGTCGGTCCAGGATCGATCCCCGTCGGTGGACCCATTGGGTTATTTCTCGTTCCAGCCAGTGCTCCACAACTGGTGTAACAAAAGCCGTGGTATGCACTATCCTGTCTGTGGGATGGTGCATATAAAAGATCCCTTGCTGCTAATTAAAAAGAGTAGCCCATGAAGTGGCAACAGCGGGTTTCCTCTCTCAATATCTGTGTGGTCCTTAACCATATGTCTGATGCCATATAACTGTAAATAAAATGTGTTGAGTGCGTCGTTAAATAAAACATTTCTTTCTTCCTTATAATATCCAATTAAAAAGATAGTCACACAGTGTCAGTGATAGCAATCTGATTCAAATTAGCTCTACTGGTCTATCAGTAGATCTAACAGCATTGTGTGGACTCCCATGTCCAGATGACATTTCATCAATAAATAACAATTTAAATATCGACCAATTACTCTTTGCCTTTTATTCGGGAGCATACAAATTCTAAAAATATCGGGCGAGATTATTTATGCAATAGGCAGACTTGTTGGTCTATTTCAACATTGAAAAAATGGGGAAAAGTGCAGTAATAAACTCTTGATTGTATACTAGTATAAACAGATTTTATGGCTATACCATCACAGGTTTTTGGGGTTTTTTCGTCTTGAAATTTTTTTTATATAAAATTTTATATTGCAAATAGTTTCCGGCATACTTCATAATTCACCCGAATCATTTCGTATACCCTTGGCATAATCCCAATGTTTTCAAATTCTTTTCATATCACTGGCATGATTTTGCAAGTAAGGTTTTGATTGGTCGAATGAAAGGTCAACTGGACATGAGCTCCAACGGGCTGCTGTTAGATTCACATGTAATAGTGGAGCTAATTTTAATTAGATTGCAGTGACAGAGGCGTAAAATTGATATGCGGTTGGTCTAGGATCGATCCCCGTCAGTGAGCCCATTGGGCTATTTCTCATTCCAGCCAGTGCACCATGACTGGTATATCAAAGGCTGTGGTATGTACTATCCTGTCTGAGGGATGGTGTATATAAAAGATCTCGTGCTACAGACAGAAAATTGTAGCAGGTTTCCTCTCTAATAGTTCATCAAGATTAACCTCGAATGCATGTGCGACCTTAGAGGTTAATCTTGATGAACTACCTCTCTAAAAGTTTAAACTATATGTCAAAATTACCAAATGTTTGACATCCAATAGCCGATGATAAATAAATCAATGTGCTCTAGTGGAGTCGTTAAACAAAACAAAGTTTGTTTAATGTTTATCAAGGGAAGCAGTGTATCTACCGTATAGCAGGTCATCATTAATCCAACTGACCAAAATTAAGTGCGCTTTTTATATTTACGTTTTAATAATTATGATTATAATAAATTAATTTGAACAAATGTTTTTCAACTATCAGTTGACTATGGTACGAAATAGCCAGATATTATTTATTTGCATCTTTATTATTATTTTTCTTTAAGAAATAAACAACAACAACAACTAGGCCTACTATTAAAAAAATACTAACAATAAATACTCTATCCATTGCAGAATTAGCCAATTGCTAATGTTTTGTACAAAGTGGCTATAATTTTTAGCCTTTTGCTAATAACATATGAAATGACTATGGTATAAAATAACTTTTTGCAATGGTAGGCCTACAAAATGACCAGAGTGCGAAATGACCTGTAGAGGCACTGATTTTCCGCGATCGCGGAATCGTGGACGGAATCGCGGAAATACCTATCTGAAACGGAATTCCCAATTTTTTTCCAAAACATTATTTAACTTTAAATAGCGCATTTGATTAATTAAAATTTATTTTTCGAACTAGAAACACCGACATTTGCCTGTGCTACGCTACAACACTAGTACCTTTGTATATTATGCCAAATGTTTAATGTAGAGTATCTAGATGTTTGACCAGTCGTGTTTTCTTCGCTTATTCCTGGCGATTTAACGGGAAAAACCGAACATTGTGAGCTAAAATTGTCCGATATTTACTCAAGTGAAAGATATATTATGTTATAAAGCATTGTTTGCTTATTAATTTTTAACATTTGCGGCATTGCCATATTTCCGATCTCACAAAGGAATGCAGTAATTGCATATTGTATGCCAGGCTTTGTTCAAAATAAATTATACAAGGGAAGTGGTTTATAGTGTGATCGTTTGTAATTATTTTCCTGATCATATTGTAAAGAAAACCGAAAATGTGCGAAGTCTGTGTCGTGGTGTATTCGTGTTTAAATTTAAACCAAAAATAAATACAAACTACAGACATGTTTTGCCTCATTGCATATTTATTTATTTTATACCAGCAATTAATTGTGGTGTGTGTGTTTGTGTGTGTGTGTGTGTGTGTGTGTGTGTGAGTGAAACAAAAGTATTTGTTTAATACTGAAACGGAAAAAACCGGAATTTGTAACATTATGAAATGGAAATGGGAAAAATCTGAAACGGAAAATCAGTGCCTCTAGACCTGGGTACGAAACGACCAAATTAGGTACAAACTGACCATGGTACGAATTGACTAGCAACTATTTAAAATGGATGAAACAATGGTAATATTAAACTTAAAGCAAACAAAAGAACCAAACTAAAAATAAAACTGATATAGAAATAAGTGTACGAGATGGGGAAGCAAAGTTTTGCATTTGGGTCAAAATGGAGATTTTCGGGCAAAATTTGGCTGGCCTTAAAATCTATAACCAAGTATTTCCAATCTATGTATAAATGCACAGTGATTCACTTGGAATCCTGAATTTCTGTTTGGCAGTAATGCAAATATAAATAAATGTTCTTATCCAGATTCAGATATATATGTTTACTTAAAAACAAATTCAGCCCCCTACCCCACCTCAGTTCCATAAAAATGGCGGTGTGATCTAGATATAGTGAGAAAAAGGTTGCCTGTTGGTCTGGTGGTTATATTTTTTAATTCGTCCGTCAGTATTTTTACTTGCATTGACTTCTAGCATATTTATAACGGGTGTTTGTAAAACCTAGAATGGATTGCCTGTGTTTTGTGCAGGTTATTATTTTCTGGAAGGCCTTTAATAATTTTTCGTGTAAAAATAAGTTTTGCAAAAATGTTAGCTGTCAAAATAAAGCCTAAAGACGTATCATCTTTGTTGAAAACAGATTATAAAAATATATTCCAAATAGGTATGAGTTTGTTTGGTTTAATGACACCACTAGAGCACATTGTTAATTTAATTATCATCGGCTTGTTTCGAATTCAAGGTCTTTTTCGTTTCGCGCTAGTATAGATTTACCCCCCCCCCCCATGCATTTATTTATTTATTTTGTTTGTTTATTTTGTTATTTGTTTTGTTTTGTTTTGTTCGTTTGTTTGCTTATTTATTTATTTATCAATTTATTATTATGTGTTTTAACCATTATATCTTCTTTCTTCTTCTCCTATATTTCCCAGTCCTTTCCATTATATTTGTCATAGCAATTTGTTTTGTTTTTTACCAATCTTTAATTTATACAGAAACATTACAAAGAAAGAAAGAAAGAAATGTTTTATTTAACGACACACTCAACACATTTTATTTACGGTTATATGGCATCAGACATATGGTTAAGGACCACACAGATTTTGAGAGGAAACCCGCTGTCGCTACCACATGGGCTACTCTTTCCGATTAGCAGCAAGGGATCTTTTATTTGTGCTTCCCACAGGCAGGATAGCACAAACCATGGCCTTTGTTGAACCTTGACCGGCCTCGGTGGCGTCGTGGTAAGCCATCGGTCTACAGGCTGGTAGGTACTGGGTTCGGATCCCAGTCGAGGCATGGGATTTTTAATCCAGATATCGACTCCAAACCCTGATTGAGTGCTCCGCAAGGCTCAATGGGTAGGTGTAAACCACTTGCACCGACCATTGATCCATAACTGGTTCAACAAAGGCCATGGTTTGTGCAATTCTGCCTGTGGGAAGCGCAAATAAAAGATCCCTTGCTGCTAATTGGAAGAGTAGCCCATGTAGTGGCGACAGCTAGTTTCCTCTCAAAATATGTGTGGTCCTTAACCATATGTCTGACGCCATATAACCGTAAATAAAATGTGTTGAGTGCGTCGTTAAAATAAAACATATCTTTCTTTCCCATGCCTCGACTGGGATCCGAACCCAGTACCTACCAGCCTGTAGACTGATGGCCTAACCACTACGCCACCGAGGCCGGTAGAAACATTACAAATGCATTTATATATCAAATTGTTATATACATGTATGACTATATAACATTATTATACCACAAATTAGATATATGTACTTGTATATAAATTATATTACTTTGATGTAAGGCCATGAATTCAAGGCTCCCCAACCTTGACATGGTCAGAATGGACAGGGGAAAATAAATATTTAAAAAAAAAAAATATATATATATGTTCCAAATAGGTATGAGTTTGTTTGGTTTAATGACGCCACTAGAGCACATTGTTAATTTAATTATCATCGGTTACTGGATGTCAAACATTTGGTAATTCTGACACATGGTCATTAGAGAAAACCCGCTACATTTTCTTAATGCAGCAAGGGATCTTTTATATGCACTTTCCCACAGACAGAAAAGCACATACCATGGCCTTTGACCAGTTGTGGTGCACTGGTTGGAATGAGAAAAACCCCCAATCAGTTGAATGGATTCACCGAGATAGTGATTCACCAAGGTGGTTCGATCCTTCGACACAAGCACCTCAACCGAGCACTCAACCGATTGAGCTAAATCCCACCCCAAATAGGTATAAAGTTATGATATAAATGATTCCATAATTACCAGTTTTTGCTAATTCCAAATTTCATTCCTCACAAAAATTATTAATTTAACTAAACTAAAATCTGATGGATAAAGTTATATTTATATCAGGGTGAGTATAGTAGAAGTGTAATCATGTGTATATTTAGCCTTATGAAAAGTATACTCGAGGATTCATTTGTCATGTTGTTCTGGTTCAGTTGCAAGTCTGGGTTTTATCAATAGCCCATAATATGTCACGTGTGAGATAACAGTGAGATAACTGTAACCTCACATTCATATTATCCAGTGACACGCTCAGATCCAGGGTGGGTGTTGAGGTAGTGCAACCCCTTAATGTGCTCCAGGGCTTGAAATAGGAAGTAAACTATATGGCCTGCTGTTTTTTTTTTTTTTTAAATAGCTGGTTGAAAGAAATATGCCTAGCTAAGAAAAAAAATATAGACTACTGGAAATGAGACAGCACAGAGTAATGGGAGGGTTTGGGGTAGTGTAATGACAGTGGCGTAATGAGGGGAGGGTTTGGGGTAGTGTATGGACAGTGGTGTAACGATGGGAGGATTTGGTGTAGTGTATGGACAGTGGTGTAATGAGGGGAGGGTTTGGGGCAGTGTATGGACAGTGGTGTAGTGAGGGGAGGGTTTGGGGCAGTGTATGGACAGTGGTGTAGTGAGGGGACGGTTTGGGGTAGTGTATGGACAGTGGTGTAGCGAGGGGACGGTTTGGGGCAGTGTATGGACAGTGGTATAGCGAGGGGACGGTTTGGGGCAGTGTATGGGCAGTGGTATAGCGAGGGGAGGGTTTGGGGCAGTGTATGGACAGTGGTATAGCGAGGGGACGGTTTGGGGTAGACTAGTGTATGGACAGTGGCATAGTGAGGGGAGGGTTTGGGGTAGACTATTGTATGGACAGTGGCATAGCGAGGGGAGGGTTTGGGGTAGACTAGTGTATGGACAGTGGCGTAGCGAGGGGAAGGTTTGGGGTAGTGTATGGACAGTGGCGTAACGAGGGGTGAACAGGGGCCAAGGCCCCCCAATCAAACCTTTTTGTTTTTAAACTATGAAATTTGATAAAATCTGCATATATATATATATATATATATATATATATATATATATATATATATATATATATATATACATAGTGTGTTGTCTCCCCGTCAGCAGGTCCCCCCCCCCCTCTAAAATATCCTGGCTACGGCAGTGTATGGAAAATGAGGACTGCTGACATGTATTCTAGAGCACTGTAGAATTAAAATATAATAGGATCAAACGCTGGTACTAGATGAGATAATCATACATACATCGATGTCTGTTAAAAAATTACCTGTGATTTTTTTTATCATTTTAGGTCTAATAAATGGACTGCTTTTTTCTTTCTGCAGGATACTATTTCAAGCCGTGTTTAATGAAAGTATACATTAATTATATTAGTATTTTAATTATAGGAGTGTGCTATCATAGTTGGCTGGGATTATCTTGGGACGGGGCGGGATTTATCTCCTGAAGTTGGTTGAGTGCTAGCTTGAGGTGCTTGTGTCACAGGATCGAACCACCTCGGTGGACCCATTCAACCAAATAGGTTTTTTCTCGTTCCAACCAGTACACCACAACTGGACAAAGGCCGTGATATGTGCTTTTCTGTCTTTGGGAAAGTACATATTAAAGATCCCTTGACATTTATAAAGTGTATATGCTTCTTTAAAAGAGTTACAGGTTTGAATCGGAAACACTGCCACCACATTGACATTTATAAAGTGTATGCTTCTTTAAAAGAGTTACAGGTTTGAATCGGAAACACTGCCACCACATTGACATTTATAAAGTGTATGCTTCTTTAAAAGAGTTACAGGTTTGAATCGGAAACACTGCCACCACATTGACATTTATAAAGTGTATATGCTTCTTTAAAAGAGTTACAGGTTTGAATCGGAAACACTGCCACCACATTTACATTTATAAAGTGTATGCTTCTTTAAAAGAGTTACAGGTTTGAATCGGAAACACTGCCACCACCTTGACATTTATAAAGTGTATGCTTCTTTAAAAGAGTTACAGGTTTGATGCTCCATTAATTTTATGTGTATTTGATTAACACACATAGACCATGCTTCATGAATATCACAAAAATCGCAAATTGGAGCCTGCACCCATGTGAATAGTAACATATGCATGTGTGCTTTGTGAACAAGGTCTTAGTTCCCTGAGAACAAATGGTAACAGCTGTATCTACTTTTACATTGATTTCTTTGAAATGCTAATAACAAATTTGCTGAATTGACTCGGGACAAAACTGTCCAGTGTATTAAAGGGACACACCCTAGTTAGTTTATTTGTTAACCATTACGGTGTTGTTTTTCGCTATTAAACCCCATTTTTCACAAATAAAATTGCACTTTACTTACATTTTATTATTTAGAATACACATTTCCATTCACCTGAAGTGCTTTTTGCTAATCCTGATTTTTGTAAAACCACGAAATGCATTTTTTGCATTTTTTCACAAAACGTGTTGTCGAGAAAAAAACGTTAAGCAAGCGAGGTCCAATCTATTTTTAGAGGGGATATTTCCATTTCAATGTCACAGACGTTGGTATATCACGTGACAGTTATCATTTTGGTTCGGTTTGTTTTCTCGTGCACGGTTCGCGCAATCAACATCCGATTTGTTGTTGTTCATTTGTGAGATTTTTCTTCACAGTTCGTGAATATTTTGAGTAACAATAAAGTTAGGACAAGTAAGTGTCTCAATACAAAACGTTACAAACCCTTAAAACCAATAATTTTGCTAAGTCTTACGATATCTGGAGAGGGGATACAACCAGGACAGAACAGTTGGAACATGTCCAGGAGAGGTGAAACGAACGCACCCCAAGTCTGTGAAATTTGTCGTGACGTAGGCATTGTTGTGCTTCTACCGGTGACATCAGAATACTAACTTTCAAAATTATGTCAAGCAATTGGGACATGGGGATTCCCATGGTATTTATCGATATAAAACCTGCTTTTTCACTCCATTTGATAAAAAAGTGATCTAAGTGTGTTACAGGTTTGTAGATTAACCAAATTATAATTTATTTTTGCTGGATGGAACTAGGGTGTGCGGCTTTAATATTTCACTCTTTTTCGTTTATTAGGTTATTTTAATATTTAAATAATTTTACAAAACCACACTGTTTGTTGAAACTTTTACTTGTTCCATATTAATAAACAAAATAAATATCCTATTTTACCATAATAAATATTAAGTTTTATGCACATTTGATTTTTAAAAAATTGATTAAAATTGTATCCACCCTTCATATGTAAATGGACTCTTCCACCATATTTGACTGAACTTTGAGTCTTATTTAGCTGCTGACAACTGGACTCATGAGAAAATGTTTTTATTTACGATAATTATGTAAATTAATTTCCTTTATGTACCTACTTATAATATATATTACTTTAAATATTTAATTAACATGTTTACAGGTAACCAGACAACATGATCTAGCTGGAGAAGATTGTTTACAATGGCAGCGTCAAGCAGCAGGCATAAGGAAGATGCTGTTGCAAAGCCATTTTGTAAGTATTTTTTATACATGTATATATATAATAGTACTAATTAGTACTAATTATAAAATGTTTACTTTAGTTTACATGATACCAATGGAGCCAGCATGAGGCAGACGAGGCGCTTTTTATTTTTCCCATGACACTGATATTTGTTTTACAGGTCTGGGTTTGCCTCAGCATTTTTTCCTGTCTGGCTACGCCCTAGGATACTCCTGAATTTACCATGTTCATTGAAAAAGCTTGTAATAAGTAATGGCATGATGTAATTTTTTTTTTTGACATAACATCACTGACATAGGAGCGAAGCAAATGGAAAATTTGTCAGTATTGTATTTTGAAGATGATTTGTTGTATAATACTGGATATACTAAAACAATAATTTTTATTTGCTGTTAAATTTTGTTGTAAAATGTGTGGATATTACAGTAACTGTACATAGTTTACTTACGTGAAGCTGTGTTTCAAACTCATATTGAATTATTTCAAGGAATTCGTCTGTGTTAAATTTTTGACAAAACCCACATTGAGGGAGTATAGGCCTAGAAGTATATAACTTTTACTCATATATTTTCACTTTTTTTTTTTTTTTTTAATAAATACATAAAATAATGTTCATATGCAATTATATTTGTGGGTTTGTCTAATTTTTGCAATGTTTTAGAGTACCGTAGTTAATGTTGTTTAAATTTTTTATCTTGTCTTCATTATCAAGTTATTGTCCCAAAGGCATGTTCTAGACAAAACAAAATCAGGCAACAAAGTTTGTTTTGTTTAATGACACCACTAGAGCACATTGATTAATTAATCATCGGCTGTTGGATGTCAAACATTTGGTAATTCTGACATGTAGTCATCAGAGGAAACCCGGCCGCTACATTTTTTCCTAATGCAGCCAGGGATCTTTTATATGCACTTTCCCACAGACAGGAAAGTACCGGTACATACTATGGCCTTTGACCAGTTGTTGTGCACTGATTGGAATGAGAAAAAACTCAACCGACTGAGTTAAATCCCGCCTCCAGCAGGCAACAAGTCACATGATTGACCTGACAATAAAATGTAAAAAAACTAAATTACAATGGCATAACAAAAATACTAGTATCATTTTCATCTGAGGTTGGCAGTTTTTATGAATATTATTTGTTTAACGTTTAAGAAATAATGGAAGATCGATACAGAATTAAGATACTAACAAAAACATCACACACAAGGCTAATTCCAATATAGTCTTAGAGATGAAACCCGCTACATTTTTCCATTAGTAGCAAGGGATCTTTTATATGCACCATCCCACAGACAGGATAGCACATACCACAGACTTTGATATACCAGTCATGGTGCACTGGCTGGAACTAGATATAGCCCAATAGGCCCACTGACGGGGATTGATCCCAAACTGAACGTGAATCAAGCGAGCACTTTATTACTGGTGCATGGAATCTTCTTCCCAGGATGGTATTTGAAAACTTGAAAAGTTGGTTGATATACAGCAATATATGGTAATATAGCTTTTAATTGTGCCTTTGGTTTATATTATTATGTGGTTTCATATAACTCTCATTACATTTGTTATTCTTCAGGTTTTGATGTCATTCTCAATCCATTGCCTATCCACGCAAATGGTCCTGAAGAAAAACTTAAAAACCAAGAGGCAGTGTACGAGTTTTTAAAAGACATAACTACTCTGAACACATTGTTTGAAGCAAAAATAAATGCGACAGTAGTGAAAGTAACTCCAGAACTAACACTAACGCTGTCGGTATCTTCTTTTGAACAGTTTTATGAAATAAAGCAAGCTATTGACAGTGGTGGTCTAGAAAAACTATTTTTGCAATATGTTGTCCATGGTTTAGAACTTGATATGCTTGAAATAAGACTGGCTGAAAAAGATGTAGCCATGAATGCCGAAACTCATTTTGGAACACCATCAGTGTAAGTATATACAAATAAACATACACATGTACCGTACTCTGTAGAAAAGAAATGGATCTCTAGTCCAATATTATTTGGGTTTTAACATATTCAAGATTTCAGAATGTATGTAAATTAATTTGAGCGGTTTAAACACTATGTCCGGCCCCACCGTATAGTAAATACATATATTATATGTAATATAATTTTTTTTAAATATTATATGGATTATTAAGGATCTCTATTGTATTTAGGACAGTGAAATTGAAATAATGAATAGGTAGCCATTAATGTGTTTGTTATCTAGAAACTAACGTGTACATAATTATAGATGGTATGTTAAATTTAGTCTGCACCATGTGCAAAATCAACAGGAGCTGAAGATCACTCCAGAAATGGTGCTGTAGGTGTGAAATAAAATTAAGGTTAATTGCTTGATATTCAAAATGTTTATGTAGAGACGGACCACACAGGTGTCAGGTGCATATGCACAGCTGGGTTTCGGTTTTAATTTTTTTTTTTTAAATCCAGAGGAGCATGAATAACTTACCTCCCCCCTTGACTTGGCCCCCCCCCCCCCCCTGGGAAACTTCACTCGCCAATCTAGACCACTGCTGCATAATTCCTGCACATGTGCCTGCGTGCATTAATTATAGATAGTATACAATTTTCTGTTGTAGGATTATCAATCAGAAAAGCAATTCCGTAAAGATTCAGGATACAACTGAAACAGTGAGTGCAGTATCGTACATATAATTGAGGCTCACATAGACTGGATGCAGTGAGTGCGTGCCTTCCCACTGTTGCATCTGATGCGGCTGCGGCTTGCGTTTTGAACATGTACACTATATACGATTATTTCATCAAGGCTGGCTGCATGCTCTAGACGCTCTTGTTAAAACTATAAAGCTCAGTAATTTACTCTTATAACGAACCAGAATGGAGGATTATGGTAACATGTATAGTTCATTATAGCAGTAGTTCGTTGTACACATTTGTACAAGTTGGTTTTTAATGTACAGGGAGATAAAACAGGACTTTCGATCAGTTCGTTCTATACAGTAGTTTGTTCTAAGCATGTTCATTATAAGTGTACTTTACTGTATTTAAATGGGTTTTTTTAGCACAAACTGGATGCATTTGCTTCATCCAGTCAATATGAGCCTTCAGTTATTTTCAAACTCTTTGACAGGAATAACAAAGTGCATATTTATTATACGATTTCTCTCTTTATTTCATAATTAAATCATACATCCTGTTGGCATTGTTGTTTAACAATTGCCTGTCATATAAGAGCTAGTACATGTATCTCTTTCTGAGTGGCTAATATGACATTTTACAGGATGTGTATCAATTTTACTATGAGTGCAGGTAAGCTGCATGATCATCAGCTGTTGACATGCTGTAATGACAAATATTTATATTCAGTTTAGTTTAATGAAACATAAGGTCCCATTCACTGAAATAATGCAGATATCAGGACACCGGAACATCCAAAGCATAAAGAAATACTACCACATCACAGAGCAAAAACACAGTACACTGTGTCACCTCCACATCCTGTTTAACAGTCACATGCACACAATTCAGAATTTGTTCACTCCTGTTTCCTTAGGTGTTGTGACACATGGGGAAAACATTCACCATTAACTTCTATCCACAATCAAAACCCGTGGTTGCAAACAATATTATTGTGTTTCTGTCACTTGACCTAGAAAAAAGCTTGCTGAGCACAGCTGAACTGTTTACTCTTTCCTTGTTACTAATTAATACAATTAAATTTCATCAAAAATTCATACATAATGTGCACTTGTATGCTTTTTAAGATATACATGGGTTACCATTTACAGCATTTGACACATTTAAATACTCTTTACTTGAGTGTATCAGTACGTCACTTTAGAATGGGTTGTAATCAGGTTCTCGAGACAAGTTAAATTACTCCACTGGCAGTGAAACGTTGTTAGTTTGTAAACAATGACTGGAGTGTTTTAGTTAGCAGGACAATTCTGTGGTAATGGACAGAAACCGGCTTCGGTGGCGCAGTGGTTAAGCCATCGGACTACAGGATGGTAGGTACAGGGTTTACAGCCCAGTACCGGCTCTAACCCAAAGCAAGTTCTTAAGGGCTCAGTGGGTAGGTGTAAGTCCACTACACCCTCTTCTCTCTCTCACTAACCACTAACCAACTATCCTGGACAGACAGCCCAGATGGCTGAGGTGTGTGCCCAGGACAGAATGCTTGAACCTTAATTGGATATAAGCACAAAAATAAGTTGAAATGAAATGAACAGAATATTACATGTACATCCGTGTCCATGACAGAAAATTATTACATTTTTGTCACTCTCGCTTGGGAAATATGATAATTTAGCCACTCATGTTGTAAACATTGTCTGTCATGGACACTCCTGTAATATATCCTTTATATATTGCAAAGAATGAATGTTTAACTACATCACAACATGAAGTATAATGACCACATTGAGGTATATATATATATATATTTATTTATATGTGTGTGTGTATTTGTATGTATATGTATATGTATATGTATATGAATCGGATGAATGATGTAAATGTAAATAAATGATCATAAATACTTGTAATTGTACTTAGTTTTGAATTGATGTAATTTTTTATCATGTGTCCTTTATATTTTTATGAACATATTGATACACAATCAGGAGTCTTGATATGAAAACCTTTGAAAAACCAAATAGATCCATTGTCATGTACTTTGCATAGTTTTCAGTAGCTGATATATATGTACAAAGTAAAGTTTTACATGTTTTTTTAGGAACAGATTGCCTCCGATATCACTGAGAAACAACAAGAAGCCAGTGAAGACTCTGATCTGATATCGAATCCTGACACAGTGAAATCACCAAGTCAAACAGCAGACAAAACAGAAGTATATTGTCTATTACTGCTCTGTAACTGGTTGTTGCATTGAAATAGAATGTTTTAGTAATATGATATGCAGATATTCAATCTCAGCAATTTACATGTACATGTATTGGTGTGTTGGAATAACATTTAAAAGCAAGACTTCTTTGAAAAGAAACTGTCAGCATAAAAAACAATATTATCAACTATTATATACAGAGTATAAGGTAAATTATAGGCTCCGCAAATACTGATATTTTTCTTATGTTTTAATGTCTACAATAACATTAATTTCAGTTTCTTACACACACGTTGGTTCAAACATCTTTCGTTATTATTGATATAACACGTGTGTTATCAATTTAAGGACACACGACTGGCTGCTCCTAAGTGATATCCATTTGTATACTATCCAATTAAAAAAGCACAATTAAAATCTATAGCTCTGTGATGTATAAGTTAACCTGAAATTGATTACTCTGTGTCAGATACATTATAGATACAAGCACAAGGCTATAAATGGGTTTTAGTTGGGAAAATAATTTAAATTTATTAGAAACCTGGGTTTGTTTAGGATGTGTAAGAAATAGGATGTCCATTAAGTAGATATGATTTATTTACAACTTGTTTAAAAATGTATCCAACTTGCTTTTACTTGTTAAATACTTTTTGAAACAAGTTGTTTAAAATGAATGGTATCTAGTAGCTATGCTCTTGTAAATTCTCCTGTTCAGCAACTATATATTTAGCCGGAACATTATTGAAAGGGGGTGCTAGCTGTCGGGTTTCTTCCTGTAGTGTGTGTATTAGTGATTAATATGTGATTTTTTTTTTATCAGGGTAATGATCGATGTAGAGGAATATAATGTCAAACATAGGATTGTTGTTGTATTAATCTTTGACTACTGTTTGGTAGGCAGAGATTGCACAATATTGATATAGATTGTTCTGACGGTTAGAGAGTGTGATAACTCCAAATGTCCATCTAGTTTCAATAGCTTGTTGGCAGATCTTAAACTGTAATTAATTGAACAAAAGTTT
Source organism: Gigantopelta aegis (assembly GCF_016097555.1). Taxonomy (NCBI): domain Eukaryota; kingdom Metazoa; phylum Mollusca; class Gastropoda; order Neomphalida; family Peltospiridae; genus Gigantopelta; species Gigantopelta aegis. The sequence goes on along the minus strand of NW_024533800.1, from coordinate 5,921 downwards.
TCCTACTTGAAGCTATCTAGATGTTTATTGTTTACAAGTTAATAAGCCTATGCTAGACGCTTATCAGGTGCGCTTTTTCATAATTCTCAAAATTGTTATAAAAACCTGAACCCGAAAATAAAACTAATTCTGAAGAAGCAATGATAGCTCAAGTTTGACTTAAACAGTAATTATCGCCATCAAAACACTCGTTTGTACTGGTTTGTGATTGGCCAACTGGTAAAACATTTAGTGTAAAGATGAATATAGTACTTGTAGTACTGCAGTACCTTCATTTGAAATTGTATCTGCATTGATAAACTTGTAAAATGTTGTTGCTGAAACCAAAATTAGCTGGTTTACCAAATCCTAAATAATGTCCATCTGCAGAACAAACCGTGTTCTTCGAAAATGTAAACAGGGTGATTATGGGCTATATGATGAAGAAACTTGGGCCAAAATTTCAGTCAACGATGAAGCAACAAGAGTAATCACAAATTGACAGTTTATTTGGGTAAAAAACTGAACGAAAGCAATGTCCAAAGTTTAGAGGCGACATATTTAAAAAAAGGCGAGGATTACCATTGACGGTAATTTGCATGAAAACGAATCTGAAAAAGGATTTTTAACCTACCTGCTCCTTCCAAACATTGTGAAATATATAAATATTTTGGTATCATCTCTTGTTAATTGGTGGACCAATCAGAAATTTTTGAGTCACAACCAGTGCCTCAAGGCTCGTATGTCAAGAGTCAGTTGTGATATCTATCTATGTGCATATAAAAGATGCCTCACTGTGTTGGCAGTGAGGTGCATTTATCCGAGACTTAAGTATAACACTGCAATAACTCTCAACATGTTTTCGAGGATCAGTGATTTTGACTTGTTTTATCTGAAATGTGCTTGTCCCACCAAAATATTGTTATTGAAAAGTCGAGAATTTATATTTAAATGGTCTTTTGTTTGAAATATTATTTTTTTTTAATTTAAACAGAAGTCTGTCCGTCCGTATGTCCAAAAATATCATCCCAGTTATTAATAAAGCGACTATATTTAAATGGTCTTTTGTTTGAAATATATATTTTTTTTAATTTAAACAGAAGTCTGTCCGTCCGTATGTCCAAAAATATCATCCCAGTTATTAATAAAGTGACTTTTTGTAAAACGCTTGGGGATACCCCCCCCCCCCCCCCCCCCCCCCCACACCCCCCCCCCCCCCCCCCCCCCCCCCCCCCCCCCCCCCCCCCCCCCCCCCCCCCCCCCCACCCCCCCCACACCCACCCCCACCACCCCCACCCCCCCCCCCCCCCCCCCCCCCCCCGTTCAATCGATTTGACCCACATCAGACCTGTGACGTAGCATCTGGTCTTCTGTTAATAGGTCAACATGCCGACAGCAGAGAATGATTTTTCGAAAAACAGCTGATTCTTAACGGACGCTAGTTTGGAAATTTTGGTTTCATAACATTTGTACATCTACTCAAATGGTATCTCGATTGGTGAGGAAGTGGTATATAAGCACATTAACCTAGTTACCTACCTACCTATGAAAAGGAGGACGCAAGTTCAGTCTGGACTTTTGAAAGTGGGATATTATAGTTTGACTGTAATAAAAATATGTGTTCAGATCAGAATCCATTTAAAACAACAAGCAGAATAAATAACATTATTTTATTGATTAATATCACATAAAATAGGGATCTGAATTTATTGTTTTAGACAAATCTACATGTATATGATGCAATGCAGGTATGAACACATCCAGATAATAATATGATTTAACTTGCTACCTACACCCATTACTACAGGTGTTGTTTATTAAGTTTTCAAAGAGGCGCGATTATTTCATAACATTTTCTGTGGTGTCCTAATTACTGGGGAAATGCTGTTGTTGTTTAAAAGGTGACCACTGGCAGACAGTAGAGGTATGTATGATCGCATGCTGGTGTAGACAGTAGGGGCAAGATTGCACGCCTGTGTAGACGGAGCTAATTACTACATGACCCGTTCTTTTGTTCTTGAATTTGGATCATAAGTCCGGAATAGTGCATGGTGACATTTCTGTATATGGTTGACCCACTTCTCTCTCTCTCGCTCGCTCTCTCTCTCTCTCTCTCTCTCTCTCTCTCTCTCTCTCTCTCTCTCTCTCTCTCTCTCTCTCTCTCTCTCTCTCTCTCTCTCTCTCTCTCGCCATCTCCATCTCCCTCTCGCTCTCAATAAAAAAAATGTTTGTAGGGGGATAGGCATAGACCCCTCGGCCCCTGTTACAAAGTTTGTATTTTCACTTTTCTGATGTACTCTAGTTTAGAGAATGAGTGCTCTTCCTTGCACAGGTACTCGAGTCCTGTGAACAGACTCGAGTATTAATTGCTAGACTCGGCCCGTGCCCGAGTATTCAAGTACTCGTGGAGACCCTAATTAATATATTTTTTTTTATTAGTCTAATCATGCACCAGTGAGTGTTGTGCATTATTCTTCAGAGGAACCGGGGAAGGGGCATTTTTCCTCCAAATATATCTATTTTCTTTCAGTACTAGCTGTGACTGAAATTTAGTCCGTTTACGATAGTGTTAACTTTAGCATCCCAAGTATTGAAATAACCATGTTAGACATCAAATAGTCATTGTTTACAAAATGTGCTGAGGTTTCACTGAAAAAATATTCCACTCTTTTGATAACAAACTCTACTGATCTCGTAATTAATGTACGACTAATTACAGATGGACAAGCATACAAAGATTGCGATCTTTGCATTTGTTTCCTAAGATCATCTTCCGACATCCCACACAATTCAGTAATGTTTGGCCTCTGTAATATATATAATCTAGTTAACATTATGGTTCGAATACACTTCCTCAGGGAACTTTTTTTCTTAAAAATCTTGATTAGTGATAATTCTAGTCAGTTGTAAATTGATGAGCAATTACTGTTTAGTGTTTTAACATTGTGTAGTGGTCTCTGAAATTTGCGTAGCGAATCACGACACGATACTGAACAAAATGTTCCCTGTAGCTTTTTAATCACACTCTCGCTCCAGCCAGTGCACCAAGACTGGTATATCAAAGGCTGTGGTATGTGCTATCCTGTCTGTGGGATAGTGCATATAAAAGTTCCCTTGCTGCTAATCGAAAAGAGTAGCCCATGAAGTGGCGATAGCGGGTTTCCTCCCTCAATATCTGTGTAGTCCTTAACCATATGTCCGACGCCATATAACCGTAAATAAAATGTGTTGAGTGCATCGTTAAATAAACCATTTCCTTCTTCTTTTTAATCACACAAAATGATGTTGCATCCATGCTACAGCTGGTCTGGGTTACAACTAAATTTTGTTATAAATCTAGCGTAATATTATGAGTGGTTCGTGCTACACATCTAATGTTTTACTTTTAGTATTGCTATCTGACTACCATACATTTAGTATAGGCCCTTCCGACTGCTTCAAGTTATAAACCCCTGATCTTTAGATTTTTTAGATTTATTTTATTTTATCAATCATATGTCATCTTCATTTCCTGTTTCGCATATGACATACAAAGTAATGGCTTTTAATTTTTGAAACAGATGTCCTCAGGTGAAGAGGTGACTTCTACATCAACTGATATCACTAACAAACTTCAGGATGCCAGTGAACTCAAAGACTCTGATCAGATATCAGATCCTGACTTGGTGAAATCACAAAGCCAAACAGAAGACAAAGCCACAGGAGAAGTATGTATTTGTACTCTTCTGATGTTTAGATTTTTTTTATTTGAAATTTTATCAGTCATATCAATCGAATTGAATCTTTAGTGGTTCAAAATAAGACGTAAGTATTTTTTAATTAAATCACAATCTGTTTCTGTACACAGGGCCTGTAGAGTAGATTTGAAAGTGAGGGGCCACTGTCTGTGTGATTGTTTGGGGGACAAAAATACATCCTGTGGGGGTCCAGGGGCGTTACCCCCCCCCCCCCCCCCCCCCCCCCAACATTTGAATTTCAGGTGTTCAAATATGGCATTTTCATTTAGAAATACCACATATTGTTGTGAGAAGATCATGCATGTACCTTTCTAATACATTTCTAGATGGGTTACAAAATTGATTGCCCTCAGTGGTCTCAGATTTACTCCCATATCTCAATTAATGCCCCATGAATGGTACATTATAAGCTGTAGTATGTATTTTCTTGTCTATTGGAAAGTTACCCTATTTGACCGGAAATAAGCCCAGGGGGCCAAGACAACTCATTGTGAGCTTAGCATGGGGTGGGCTTATTCCCAGACAAGGGGCCAGTTTTGTTGAACAAATTTTTAATAATAATAATTAAAATAAATAACAATACTTAAATGAACTAGGAAGAAAACAAAAAACGTTCAGTAGCACATCTATTAATTAGTGTTCCATTTGTTATTAATAAATAATAATTGTTTATTAATTAAATTGTGTTTTTTTTACTAGTATCTAATTATCAGAAACACACCTTCTATGTTACAATTACTTACCAGTGCTGTTTATTTACATCCAAAATTTAATGCTGAGAAGACTTAAAACAACAGCAATTAACAACAAACTCAATAGCGTATACACACATTTCTGACACAGGCAGCCAGCTTACACTACAAAGAATTGTCAATCTAAGGTCATTGTTCTTAGCCAATCAGAATAAGGTATTTGCTTAATTAGCATTAACTGCAGACCCAGTGTGGTGGTAAAAATAGACATTGGTTTTTAGTTCATACTTGGGCTTGGATACTTCAGAGAAATACTGCAGGCATGAAATTGAAAACAATGTTACACACTGTTATTGTTAGACTGCTAAATCTCACTGGTGGTAAAATATTGTGTTACATTTGTGTTTAATTATCTGCAGGAGGTATGACCTTTTAAATGAACTTTGAGCAAACTTGCAATTTCATGTTATTTATAAGGTGACGAAGTTGAGGGTGGGCTTATTTACGAATGAGGGCCTAATTTCTTAAATGCTATCAAAATGGAGGGGGGCTTATTCAAAGACATGGGCTTATTTCCGGTCAAATACGGTAATGTGAAAGATCCTTGCTGCTTTTTGAGAGTGGTAGTTTTAAAATAACATGTCACACAGCTATAGTTTAATAATGTGCTAAGGCGTCGTTACATATTATTTTCCTTTTCCAGTTGTTCATTTATGATCTTCATCTATATTCAATGTAAATCTAAATATACTTCTTGCTTGCTATGAAAACATCAGAATGACAGCATTATATATAGCCTTCATCTTCTGCCATCAAAATGCAACTACACTTAATTAAGAGAGCATCATTTCAGCTTGCAGGTACTGGCCTAATAACAGCTTAATTGCCTAATTCTTGAATTCTTTTTCAGCTGTTGAAGACAAGAATTATACTGCATGTTCCTGTTGAATGCAAAGAAGTGTCTGTGAAGTTTAAAATTGGAGGAAAAAACGAGTGTTGTAAGTTAACTTCTCTTCAAGATGAACTGTGGACTAGTGAAGAAATTTCTATCCCAACTGATGTTGATTGCCTACAATACCAATGCCAGCTTACGTTCAACAAGAAAATATTTAGGATTTTGAAATATAGCAGCAAAAGATCACAAAAGTCATGGATGAATGTGGAAAAGATCATACCGGTGATTCATGGGTTTTTTGTTGACAAAGATCAAGATGCAAAGGAATTTGGAAATGGACTTGCACAGCATGCTAAGCATCTACTTTCAATAATTAACTTTAACAATCTGAAAGATGTGATCATGATGACCGATGGTCTCATCCTGGTTGCAAAAGACTACATTAACACATACAAGAAGCTGGATCGCAGGTCTGTACTGCTAACCTTAGAGAAATATGTCAAACAAATACAGCCACAACACTGGGAGGCATACATTCTATTTGGTTATATTTCTGGTTTACTGGTTAATGAGACAAAGAAGAGAAGTGAAACTCCAAACTCTTTGCCCAGGTAAACT